>NC_064305.1:60319170-60486493 GCF_023373825.1 Bactrocera dorsalis
TTGTACCGCATATATCGGCCAATATGTGAGTTATCTCAATGAAAATAAAAGAACGTGTTTTACTCAAACAGTGTATCTTTGTGCCTAAAATAGATAAATTTAAGCGAAAAGTTGGTCTAGCCACTTTATAACTAAAATCAGGATTTTCGAAAAACCGGCTGATTTCACTCTATATGATTGGTCTTACACCTTAAACTATTTCCCTGGCTTTGATTATTGCAAGTTGCAAGAGTATAAAATGTTCGGTTGTAACCGAACTTAGCTCTTCCTGACTATTTTATTGTACATTTAAAAATTTTTTTTTAAAGAAAATATACAGACTATTGTGACCTCATAAGCAATTTTGCTTAGTAGAAAAGCTTCTGCTCTCAAGCAAGTCGATAGTAAAAAGATAATAAGTCGATAATAATAATAAAACGTTTCCACATCCCTTTCTCGAAAGAAGCTGTTCATTTGTCGTGTCGTGTTGTAATGACCGCTTTTTAAAGGCTTTTTTTGACAGAACACGAGTGAGTCGTGTCAAGCTGTCATGTTATTTTTGGCATTTTATTATGGAAAGACTTACGCCTAAACAACTTTTAAAAATCGTTCAACTTTACTACAAAAATTCAAGTTCTGTAAAGAATATGTTTCGCTTACATTATAGTCAACATAACCGGCCTACTACTACGGACCATTCTCAACACCATCACCAACATTGATACCCAGCATTCATTATTGAATAATATTCGACCGATTAGTCCACGGTCAGCACGCAGTAAAATGCTGAGAGTGTGCACGAATACCGTGGAGAGTCGATTCGGGCCCGTTCGCAGCAACTCAGACTCACGTACGAAACGACTTCGCGCATTTTACGTCGAGATCTTAATTTGAAAGCGTACAAAACTTGCTAAAGAACTGAAGCCGCCTGACCTTCCACGCGACGTCGCTTCATGGGCTCTTCTTCCAAGAAGATACGATGTTTTCCAGCCAAATTTTGTTCAGCGATGAGGCTCATACTCGTATCTGGCGCAATTGGTATGTAAACAAGCAATATTGCCGCATTTGGAACGAAGACCAACCTGAAGAGATTCAAGAGCTACCATTTCATCCAGAAAAGAACGGTTTGATGTGGTTTGTGGGATGGTGGAATCATCGGTCTACATTTTTTTTTTTCAAAAATGATGCCGATAAGAATGTAACCATCAATGCCGACCATTATCGCGTCATGATAACCGACTATTTGTTGCCTGAAATTCAAGTTCATGATCTCGGCTTCATTACGTTTCAACAAGATGGTGCAGTTACTCATACATCGCAGATATGAGCAGATAATTTCACGTTTTGCGCTGGTCGATTGGTCACCAAAATGTTGTGACATCACACCGTTAGACTTTTTCCTGTGCGGAAAATTTTGCTTCGTTTTCGGCCTTGGAGCTAAACATCATGCGTGCAATTCGCCAGTTACCGGTCGAAATGCCTGAATGAGTCATCGAAAATTGGACTTAAGGGATGGACCGCCTGAAACGTAGCTGCGGCCGACATTTAAAGGAGATAATCAGCAAAAAAATAAATGCCAAAGTATGTACTTTCAGATGATAAGAAACATTCCCCATTCAAGTTGAAGTTTCTTTAATAAAGAAAATCGAAATGATTCACTCTAGGCGTCAGGAGGTAGAAGAGGAGACAACAGAACATCTTTTAAGCGAATGTAAGACTCTGTACAGAAAAAGAGTTCCGAACTATCCGTTAAGAATTTTTGGATGACGGTTCAAAAGTTGCAAAAATAAAACTACATAAACTGAAGAACTCAATCAGAAGGACGTGGTGGTTTATTGGGGAGACAATAGAGTGATAGTAGTGCCGGTGGTATCACTCTGGGCCTCCTAAAGGCCTAGGTGCATCTTCAGACAGCCACTCGTCCTACCTGTGTACATCACAACAATTGTTTCAATACCTACGTGACAAGATACATTGAGGTTAGGGTTACTAAGCGCAGAGTTGGCTTAAATTCTCTATCGAAGTCTTGATATGTACATAAAGAAGAAGACCCCCGTTCTTAAAAAACTACTGACAAAAATATATTGAAATATTTTACTTCGCAAAAATACTTTAAGACCAAACACTTTTAATCATTCTTACTTTATTTTTCCAGCTTTTTTTACAATCTTTACTTTTTACAGTTTTCTTAGTCACACGCACACATTTACATAATTACACATACGAACATGCAAGTTTAGTCGCTGGCGTGTCCTTAATGGCCTAATCGTATTTACAATAAAAAAGAAGTGACACTATTGTTGTTGTTTTTTAATTATATAGAAAATAAGGAGAGCTCTTCCTCTTGGACTGTTGTATGCAAATATTTGTTGTTTGTTTGTTTTTGTTTTTGTTTTGTCGTTTTCGGTTTGTGTCGTTGACAAATGTAAAATTTTATTTTACCTAACTATTTATGTGTATATGTGTATATATATATAATATAACTGTAACGGCATTTTATTTTACAGCATTTTCACTATTTGTATGTTTAATGGTTTTGTTAGAAACGTTTTTGGTCAAACAACATACACACATACGAGTATGTAGGCGTATGTACATATTTGCTTTGGTCCACACTTATACATTTACGGTTAAATTGTTTTTTTCTTTTCAAATTATGTTTGTATGTGTGTGTTTAGTTAAAATTTCATACAATTTGCTTAGCAATTATTCCAAGTAAGGAGAGTTTGTCTGTATGTAAGCTTTTGCTTTTCTTTCGCTTTGATGTGACACTCATACATAGTTAGATATGTATAGGTACACACACGTGCATATTTATAGGTACACATATGTGCATGTATGCTGACTTCGAGGATATGTGCAGTTATGAATATGTCGAGAGTTAAGTTTCAAATGAATTAGTTACTTAGTTAGATACTTTTTTCTAGGTACATGTGTAAGTTTATATAATTAGTCATACATTATGTACTGTTTGCCATACATATGTACATATATTGACGCGCCAAATACTTACATAGACACATAGGAGTTAAGCTTTCTTTTTTGTTATTGTATTAATTATTATAATCACGATATAAAATAAGAATTTAAGAAGAGGAGAAAGAGAAAAAAATTAAAAAAAAAATCAAATATTTTGACGTATAGTTGCCACATAACGGACAAAATTAAACTCAGCAATATCTTATTAGAAAATTAAAAATCAGTAAAATTAAAAAGATACGTATAAACTATTCGGTAATTTTCGTTTAAACATATTTTGGAACAGAGTTGCCAGTCATCGAAAAAAAAATATTTTGTAACACGTATAGGTAGTAACTATTGTGAGTTGGAGAAAGCTTTTCGCTAAGTGGCAACTCAACTTATCTCTAAAAAACCCATCTGAGCAGAAAGTATTCTGGAGTTTTCACTCAAACCTATTTCGACACATAGTTACCATCTACCGAAAAGACGAAAGATCTGTACCAAAATTTAAGAAACACTTTGGAAATTATTAATACACAGTGCAGTCCTCCTCTACTTTATAAACGAAATCAAGTACCTAAGGTCGATATGATGAGCTTCAGAAAAACATGATCAGACAAGACGATCTACTATTACTCTTCATATGATCCTATAGTCTTAACTCAATTACAGCTTAAGCTATATCCAAATACCAGTTCAAACACCAAAGGCTAATTTGGACTGATTAGGTCGCTTGGAAGTAAAGTATATCTAGACAAATCAGAATAACACTTCGAAAGATCCTCTTCATGTATATCTGAATACTTAGTGACAGACTCTTCGGCAGATTTATGGACCATGAGCTGTTGCAGCCTCGAAAATCGCATAACTTATATGGCCATTTTTATTCTATTGTGAATGAAAAGCAAGCAACAGTGACAGCTGTTTTTTTTTCAAATTTTCAATAATAAAAATAGAAATTTTATGTTATGATATGTCGTCTGTCAATGTCAAAGTGTACACGAAGACCGTGGAGGGTCGATACAGCGCCATTCGCAGCAACACGGACTGACATATGGAACGACTTGGCACATTTTACGTCAAGATCTTGTGCAAGAACTGCAGTCGCTTATGAAAAGTTACAAGAAGATCCGACGTTTTCGAGCCTACTTTTGTTCAGCGATGAAGTCCATTTCTGACTCAATGGGCATGTAAACAAGAAGAGCAATCTGAACAGATTCAAGTGCTGTCATTCTATTCAGAAAAACAACGGTTTTGTGTGATATGTGAGCCGGTGGAATCATCGTACCATATTTCTTCACAAGTGTTACCGGTTAGAACGTAACCGTCAATGGCGACCGTTATCGCGCTATGATAACTAACTTTTTGATACCCGAAATTGAAGCTTGTGATCTCGGCGACATTCGGTTTCAACAAATCGACGCCACTTCCCACACATCCCATCAACCAACGGATTTAGTGAGAGAACACTTCGGTGAGCAGATAATTTAACGTTCTGGCCGGACGGTTGGCCACAGAAAACGTCTGATAGTCCACCGTTGGACATTTTCCTTTGGAGATACATATGTAAAGTATAAAGTCTATGCTGACAATCATTCTTCAATTCAAGCCTTAAAGAAAACATCATGCATGCCATTCGCCAATTCTTAGTCGAAATGCTTGAACGGCTCGTTGGGAAATGGACTCAGCGGATGGATCATCTGAGACGTAGCCCAGGCTAACTTTTGAAAGATAATCTTCAAAAAATAAGACTATCCACATGAAGGACGTCCAAATCAACACCAGAAATCATAGCCAAAATACAGCATATGGTTTTGGAAGATCGTCGATTGACTTAGGAGTGCACAGTGCGAGCCATATTTTATGTGTAATTTTGGGTTTTAGGTAGCTCTATGCACAATTGTTGCCGCTTTCGCTAACAATGGAACAAAAACACATTCGAATGCGACTTTCTCAGCAAAATTTGGAGCGTTTTAAAAAAGATAAAGTGGATTTTGTGCGTCGATTCGTTACTATGGATGAGACTTGGGTTCATCACCATGATCCTGAATCTAAACAAGAGGCTAAAGAGTGGTGCAAACCTGGTTCTTCGGCTTCGAAATGACTTCGTGTCCGGAAATCGGCCAAAAGGTTATCGTTTTTTGCGATGCGAGAGAAATTTGGTTTTTGGATTACTTGCAGACTGGTAAAACAATTAATTCTGAATATTATTCCAACCTTTTGGACAATGCACCGTGTCACAAGTGCATTTTGACAATGGCTAAAATCCATGAATTAAAGTTCGAACTGTTTGGAGTATCTATCGTATTCACCATATTTGGCACCCAGTGACTTCCATTTCTTTCCAGAACTGAAACAATTTATGCGTGGCAAGGAAGAAGTCATAACGGCTGTTGAAGTGTATCTTGTAGACCTTCCAGATTCTCATTTCAGGGATGAGATCCACGGATTGGAGGATCGTTGCAGCAAGTGTAATAATGTTCAGGGAGGTTATACTGAATAATAAAGTGTATTTTGAATCACAAAATTGTGTTTTTCTTATCAAACGACAAAGCTTATTGAGCAACCTGGTAGTAAAATCGGATTTCTGCGGTGAAGTGTTGTTTCCTACTTATTTCCAGCTAACTGTATGGTATATTAACTGAGTTGTAGCTTTTTGTTAAGTTCTTCGATCGTAAAAAATGATTCGTAATTTTTGATACAATTTTCTTCCGTTAAAATAGTCAAAAAAAACTTCCACAAATATGTTGTAACGGGCTAAAGGTAAAAATAAAAAATTAAAGAAAATATAAAAAATCAGAAAAAGCTAAAAGACGGTATTATTGTAAATATATATGTACATCCATATAGCTACTTAGTCGATAAGAAGCCGGGATTTTTATATATTTTTTTCTCTACAATACTAAAGTTTAAAATTGAAGCAATTAAATATTGACTATATACAAGAGAGAGGGAGAGAGAGAGAGAGATATAGCGCTTTTCTTCTCCTGTAGGGCAATGCTTTTATTACTATAACATTTACATATATTGAAATTTTCTTATAACTAACTTATTTTATATGCAAATATTTTGATTTTTAAATTTGTTCAATTATATTTTCAACATTTTGCACACACACACATGCATATGCAGTTGTAAAAATCAATAAATTGTATTGTCAAAATTACTTTCATATTACCATAAGTGTACTTATAACAACTATAATATATACTCGTACCAATACATGCATACAGGTACCTGCGAGTACAACGATTTGTACGCACACATTTACATATGCTGCTTTTGAAAACAGTTTTCATGCTTTTTGCGCAAAGACATTGGCTGCTTAATCGCTATTAATTATCAATTACATAACAGTTAGTTTGTGTACTTTTGTTTTTGTGAATTTCACTTGATATGATAGTGTGTTTGCGCTGCTGAAAGGAGCAGGTATGAGTTGCATTTAATTTTGTTAGAGAAAAATAAACAAAAATTGCGCTGTGTGAACTCTTCTTTACTGAATTTCATTAAAAGTATAAATCTTCGAGTTATTGTAGTTATGTTTTAGGTAGTTTTTTAGTTATTTTTCATTAGGCGAGTATTCGTATGCGCTTTGTTTCAGGTTCAAAGCTGAACAAAGCTGTGTTTAGAGTTAATCCGTGCTTCCATATTTTTATGTTTTGTTTTGCATTGGTTTATATATTCCAAATTCAAAATATGTTCTAAAACATATTCTCAGAGAATTTCTTTCAAATAATTTTTTTCTTCTCTCATAACAAACTTTTTTCAAACAATTTTTGTTTCGTTTCTTGCAGATAGCAGGTCGTAAGTGAAATAAGGCTTTTAAAAATCATTAAAATATATAATTTCTAAATTAATTTCTAGGAAATATATATGTATACGTGCAATTAACATATCTGAAAATTTCAGACGGTTTTCACTTATTCTAGAGTCACTCAGCTAAATAACTAAAATTCTTACAAAATTATTTGAGCTGAAAATGTATAGCCACCATCAGGTGTATTATTCTGTCTTATATTATTCTAAATACAGTTATGGAATTTTGAACTGTTTTTTACCATTTCCCAAATGTAGACTACTAACTACATGCACGTATTCTGAAGCCAGATCCAACATACATTCAACCAAACTAAAAATTCTGGGGAAAACAAATAAACTTGATGGGAAATTTTAGCTCACACACCAAATGTCAAGCTGGATTTTTGTCAGTGTCTTTGATAAAAGCGAATAAGAGGCGATGGTTTAGCTTGCAATAACTATGAAAGCTTGACAATTATTTTGTGTTGTCGCCTATTATTCTTTGGTTAATAATGTAGCACATTAAAACCTTCGAAACTTATTTATATTTGTTGACCGACACCTCGAAAATAAGTTATTTAATTTATTTTAAAATTTTTTACTAGTCTCTCTCTGTACTTACATAGATTGACTTATGGAACAGTTTTTTTGGGTAAACCTAGTATTGACTTTCTCCAAACTTTCCGATAGATTTTAAAGGCAACTAAACGCAGGGAATTAATTCATTTATTGTTCGAAATCGTTTTAAAAGTCCATGTGCATATATCGCACATTGAAAAATGAGCAAAGTTCAAGGAAACCAAACAGAAGTTCCTGTAAAACTATTTGATAGAACAGTTGGACTTTCTTTTTTCGACTCCCGTGATCATAAAAGTAAGATAAGAAAAATACAAATATAGGAGGATTACACAGCGACCAAGGTCTATTGTGTCCTCCCCTAAGTTACAACGACCCACTCAGCCACTTAGTGAGGAGATGTGGTCCTTATTTGAAAACGTGGACACGGGGGCCTTTATCCTGCGTCTGCATATGTACATATATCATGCTATGCAGCCAATTAGTAGATGTTATGGAGTTTCAGACTCCCGTCATAAAAGTAACTCGTCTATATACAATCAAGACTTGGATGAAAAGCACACAATTTTTAATATTCCTAAACATTTTATGAGTTCTTTAAAAAATATTACTGAGTTAAATGAAATTTTCCGTAATATATGTACTATGTAAAATCACACAGTAAATCATATGGTATGTATATTTGAAAAATCCTGCTTTTTTATATAAAAGTGGTCTGCTGAAACCTAACTGAGCAAAACAACCAAAAAAAAAAAGGCAAACAAGACGATTGCCCTCTTAAAGCTGGAGTTAAATGCTGTTTTCATGATCGCGTTCAAGCTCACTGTAGCCTTGTAAATAGCTTCCTTCAGCTAAATGTTTTTAGAATTTAAAAAATTTTAAATTTATTTTTATAAAAATAAAACAGTTATTTACTGATATTCCTGAATTAACAATTCTTTCTAAAATAACTGCTCTAAACTTGCCAAGGCATCATTCCGATTTCACTAAAGTAGTAATTGCTACGTAGGATTCCTTGTACAGGGTGGGCCATCTAACGTTTTAAATTTGAATTATCTATATTTCGACATTCAAAATGTCAAATATCATTCGGAAAGTGACAAATATTTAGTAAAAAGTCTAAAATTTATGAAATGGGTCGCCATTCACTAGAAGAAAACTGGGAAATATTGAAAACTTGAAAAAAAAAACCGAGGATGGTCAATTTGACCGAAAAATCATGTTTTCGGACGAGGCTCATTTCCACCTCGATGGTTACGTTAACAAGCAGAATTGTCGCATTTGGGGCACAGAAAACCCGCACGTAATCGTCGAGAAGCCAATGCACCCAGCACGAATCACTGTATGGTGCGGATTTTGGTCTGGTGGAATCATCGGCCCAATTTCTTCGAAAATGAAGAATGAACCGTAATCATCAATGATGAGCGATATCGCGCAATGTTAACGGAATTTTTTTTTAAGCAACTGAAGAGGAAAACTTGGACAACATTTGGTTCCAGCAGGACGGCGCTACGTGCCATACAGCAAACGCTACACTCAATCTTTTACGCCCTATCTTCGAAAATCGCATAATCAGCAAAAGAGGTAATGTGAATTGGCCTCCCAGAAGCTGCGATTTAACTCCGTTGGACTATTTTCTGTGGGAAGCTGTTAAAGATAAATGTTACGCCAACCATCCAGAAATAATTCAAGATCTAAAGTACGAGATTCAAGCTGCTGTAGCTGCCATAAGGCCTGAAACCATCGAGAAAGTACTCCAAAATTGGGTGGATCGGATAAGCTACTGTAAACTCAGCCGTGGTGGTCATTTGTCCGAAATTGTTTTCATAAAACAACCTTTTAAATAAATGTTAGACCTTTGAAAAATATCAAGACGTTTTTTTATTGACTTTTTAAATTTAAAATTTTATATGGCCCACCCTTTCTTAAAACTACTAGCACTTTTACTGCTATCATATAGTATAAGCCATTTGCATTAGTTGTAAGACCTCCGTTATGTATGAAAACTAGCGCAAAGGTAGTAGAAAAACGTACATCACAATTTGTATCATGTATGTCAGTGAGCTACCGATAATAAGCAACTGGGTTGCCAAAGTATATTAAGATGTTGGTAACACCATAAAAAGTGTATGCTTAAATGATCAGAGAATCAGCTGAGTCGGTTTAGTCATGCCCGCCTGTCTGTCCCTAAGCCCGTCTGTATATACGCGAACTAGCCCGTCAGTTTTTGAGGTAACGACTTGAAATTTCGGTATCGAATTATATGTATCGCTGTAGCATATAGTTACCTTATAAACAGAACGATCCAGAACAAGAAAAGAAAAAATGTCCTCCTAGCGGTAAATATTATAAAAAATTATTATTTATCAAAGCAATAAACTCAAAATACATACATATGCCTATATGATCTGTAAATAAAAGAAACAATGCAATAAAATTTCATAGCGCTTAATACAGGCGTTTATTAAAAATTTTCGCGAAAATTCAAAGAAAAATGCAATAAAATTACGAGTATAAGTACAATAAAAATGTGCGCCGAAAATGTTTATTTTGTGCAGCAATAATGCCAGATACTTATGGGCAAGCAAAAACAATAACTATTTTCTTTGTGTGCAGGTGGCAACTTTGTGCCACTTCACAGCTAAATTTCGGGCGCAATTAAAAATTAAATTTTATTTGGTTGCTGGCGTTGCTTACATAAGTAACTGATGTTACGTGGGTTTTTTACACGCGTGCAACATGTTGCATTTATAATTTATTATTATTTTTTTTTCTATACCCGCACAACATATTGCTACGGCGTATTATAGTTTTTTATTTTATACTTATTTCTTGTTGCTGTGTGTAAGTATGTATGTGTGTGGGTTGCCAGAGATCTGTTTTAATAATAGTAACAATAATAAAAATAGCGAAATTAAAACATGTTTGAGCATGCGTTTCTTTTAATACATTGCTTACAATTGCAGTGGCGTACACATACATATATATTTATATATAAAATATAACTATTTTAATTAAAACTAAGTTTTGGCGTGCGAATGGCAGCACTTAAGCCTACGAAAAATTTAACGGTTTTCCGTTCTTTTGGTGCGCTAAAAGTAAAAGGCGAGTTATAAATTGTAATAAATACAGTTAGTTATATGTATAACGGTAAATGGCAAAATAAATGTTTGGGCTGCATAATTTAGCATTACATCATAATATCTGCCAAAAAATATAAACAATTATAAAATTTAATAAAAACAAAACAAATCTTAACAAAGCGTATTAAAATAAGCTTAATAAGCGCCTTAAAGTATGCACTGCTGAAAAGGACAAACTCGCTTTTCTAAATTTGCTGCGATTTTTGTTTGGTTTTTCGCTTTAATGCAGTTGAGCAATCACACACACGCAGCTAGCTTACATTTACAAATATTTTAAAACATCATTCATATATATATGTATGTATGTATGTGTGTATATATATTATTTAAAAAGAAATTGTCTATAAACCTGCTGCAACTGCACGCCTCAGTTACATACATAATTTGCTACTAAACCTAGTTTCAACTTCAGCTTACTTGTATACATATAGATTTGCGCTCATTTTATATGCCGCTGACGCAACAAACATATACATAAATATATATATGTGTATATATTAATTGTTTCTAAACGCTCCCTAAACACTCTACGCCACTAATCAACAACGCTGAATCACATACATACATATTTATGTACAATAAAATACAAACAGTTAATTAAGGTAGCTAGTTCCTAGATAAATGCGCGCGACGCACGCGCACTTGCCGCATTACAGGTAGTAGATGTGTATGTGTGTGTGCCGTAGGCGTTGTATTTCGGCTTTCGCCGATCAGCACATTGTCTCATTGTAGGGCGGATCCTTCTCCGATTCGGTGCTCGACTTGATGTTGGACGAGAGTTTGGCGATCTCGTCCTGCACCGTGTGTGTGCTAATCTGCGGCATGGTCGCGCCGGTTAGCGCTGGTTCGTTGCCGCCGCCGGCGCCACTATCTTTTGACTCCTCCGTGCTGGAGCTGCTCTCCTTGAGTATGTTCATGCCGAGCGTTTTGATGCCGCCGGGCGGCTTGAGTGAGGACAACAATTTGGCTGGCACTGCAAGCGCTGGCAGCACAGCAGCCGCACCGCTCGCGCTGGCCTTGTCGGCCAATACGCTGGACGCTGTCGCTGTGGCGCTGGCCGCCAACGCAGTGGCCGGCAACACATTATGCTGCTGTTGCTGTTGCTGTTGGTGTTGTACATGCGAGCCGTATTGCAGCTGCTGGGGCTGCATTTTGTTCGCTTGATCCATGCTAAACTGCTTCTTCAGCTGCATGGCACGCGGCAACGCGGACTGCACCTGCGATATTACCGCCGCCGCAGCTGCGGCTGTGGCACTTAGCTCCTTGGTGTCGCTGGCGCGTTTGCTAGCGCCATCGCGCTTGCCGTCGCCAGCGCCCATGGAGGCTGTGCGCAGCGGCTGATAACGCGCTGTGGTGTCGCTCGCGTCGCCGCCGTTACCTGCTGCCGTGTTGCTGGCGCCGCTGCTGACGTTGTACTCCGTCAATGTTGTGGTGCTTGTTGGTGGTGGCGCCGTAGTTTGTGTGTTGGCGTCGACGGCGTCGAGCGAGAGCTCGGCCGCCAGCGTTGGCGTGTCGATGTTGTAGGAACCGGTCATTGAGGTGGTTGTGTCGTTTGAACTTTGCTTAATAAAGCGATATGGATGTGCGGAGTAGTCGGTCTCCGTGCTGGAGCCCTTTTGTAGGCTTTCGCTGGATTTCTTGAATAGCCTGCCGCTGCTTTCGAATGGCGCATTGAGGAATTCGCTTGCGGCACGCGTTGGCACCGCGGCGGGCGTTTGATATGTTTGCTGCTGTTCCATTGATGAGTTGCGTTGCCACGGGCGTTCGTTTTTCAGTTGGAAACCGGCTGGTCCGGTGGATGAGCTCGTAAATACACCGGTTGTTATGCCGCCGCCTCCTCCGCTGCCGGCTCCGCTGGTGTCGCTGCTGTTACCGCAGCCGAGCATGCCACCACCTGAAGGCGGCTTGGACGGCGAAAGTTCGATGGCTGTCTCCCGACGCAGTGGATGGCGATGACTAAACTCAGCTGATGCACCGGTCTGGAAGAATAAAGTTTTTTTATCTGAATGCAATCAAAGGACTTTTAAATAATACGCCTTGATTAAAAATGTTTCCTCAAAACTAATATTAAGTACGACAGAAAGCCTTCAGGAATATAGTGGGAAAGGTGTGGCTTTTGTCAAGTATTCGATAATTTTTTATTTTCTTTTATTTGTATAATTATCTTTTATCTACAAGGTCGTTCCAAAATAAATAGGACTTTTTGAATCTAGCGCCCCCTGTTGGCGCCATCTACATGCCTGGACTGGTGCGTTAGAATCTGCTATATTTAACGATTGTCCAGTAAGAATTTCACGATATTTCATTGATTGGAAGTGAAGTTATTGCGTTTAAGTGTCGATTTATCGCATTTTGACCGAACATTTGGCTTACGAAAGGTGTGTGCACGGTTTGTTCCACTGACGACCAACAATTGCTCAGAATCCAACAATCGAAGGACATCAATAAAGAGGTCAAAAAGAACAAAAACTTCCTTTACAATATTGTGACTGGTGACGAAACGTGGTGTTTCCAATATGATCCCGAAACGAAACGCGAATGGAAGGCACCGGAGAAGCCGAAACCCAAAAAATCGCGCATGGAGAAATCAAAAGTGAAGACAATGCTGATTTGTTTTTATGATTCTAAGGGTATTGTCCACAAAGAACTTATTCCACCCGGCCAAAACGTTAATGCGGTATTCTGTTCGGCCCGAATATCGCGAAGATGAAAGTTGGCGTTGGTTGCACGATAATGCGCCGTCTCATCGATTGACGCTTATGACCGATTATTTGACCAAAAATCACATTTTAACCATTAACCAATTCCCGTATTCATCTGATATGCCACCATGTGAGTTCTTCCTTTTCGGAAAAATGCATGTGCCCATGAAAGGAAAGCGTTATGCAGACGTAAAGGCCACTCAAAAGGCTTGCACCGGCATACTGGCGGCCATACCGGCCGACAAGCTAAGATACTCGTTCGATATGCTTTTAGACCGTGCAAAAAGCTGAAACAGAAGGAGACTATTTTGAATAAAATAAAGTGATTTTGCCGAAAAAAAAAACCATTTGTTCTGGTTTTTTCAAGTCCTAATTACTTTTACTCGTTGGACATTGATTTGGTATGTCGGGGTCGATTCTGGATAAGTAAGAGTTTAATCTGCTACAGTATCCAGAACGAAGCTGCACAAGGGCTCATCACGATTCTCACGGCAACCCGAGAACGTCTTCTGCAATGGGTGGCGACTTGACTCCAAGTACGCCATTCTCTGAGAGGGAGTCGGTGGAGGTGTTTATAGCTCCACTGTAGATGGCGGTAAGTGCGTCCGATGTCTGGTCGGATATTGTCTTATCTCGTCGATATAGTTAAGGAAAGAGCTCCAGATATTCCCATCAGGCAGTTCTGCTTCAAGCAGGCAAGCTACTTGGAGAAGAGTTCATTATACTTCTTAACTGGGAGCAAACGGGCCTTACTGTGTAGATATGCGATCGGAGCCATCAAGAGGTTTCCATTATACCTCGGACTACAGTGTTCTGGCATGTTTGTAGCTTCCTCGTTTGCGTTTCACTGCATCCATATGGGACCATATTGCTGCGGCGTAGTTAAAGACCGACCGGCCGATTGCCTTGACTTGAGGATTTTGTTGCGGTTCTGTACTTCTGTACTTTGGCAACAATCGCGGTCGTATGAGGAGTGAAGGAAGACAGGCTGTTTGGTGTCATGCCTAAAATCTTACGGTTATTTACAGTCGGAATTTTAACGACATCAACTGCAATGTTAAGGTCAAGCGTGTACTCCATCGTCACTGTTCTGACGCTTTGGTCGAAGTCTCAGGCATAATTTAGCATAAACTTGGAATGTTTTCAAATTTCTGATCATAAACAGTCTCAGCTGTAGTTCAATTCGACTGATGTAAAAATACCACAACACAACCAAGCATTAAAATAATGTCGAGCTTCCTCATAAGCGATTATTACTATACAAAGCGTTATTGGAACGTTGAGAGGACGACACCGCGGAAAAATCACCATCTGAAGAAGAAGAAAGGCTTTACATCGACCCAAAAGTCAATGAGATTAAGGGCTGCGACTTGTTTACGGATCCACAGGTCCCCAGCGACCTTTACCTGTTCTCAGACTCAAAAGAGAGCACTAGGCGTGAAATTCAGGAATGCTTTGACTTATAAAACTGTCCTCGTATTCACAAAAACTAGTTAGTGACTAAGCACAAAAAAGGCAAGCAATCTAGAAATACTTCGCAGTGCATTTGTTGTCAAAACAATGTTTAATTTTTCAGAAATTTTGCCATTAATCACAGGTCACAGGTGTCGCTGACGCATGAATCAATGGACCTGAAAATGTTGCCACACAACTGGAAATAGAGCAATAGCCGGAAGGTGGTATGTCTCACTAATTAGTCGATTAGCCTTTCCATTGTTCGTAAAAATCCACACACACATACCCCTATATGTACATATGCATGTATGTGCATGCAACATGTGGCACAAATGTTTACCATTCGTGTTGCACGAAAAAGACATTTGCAAATATTTGCACTGTGGCATTCGGCAAATATGTGCGTAGGTATGTGTGTTTTAGTAGCTGAAACCGAACAATGCAGAAAGAGGATTTCATTGAGTGGAAAAGCAGAAACAATAGGCTGCAGCACTTGCTACGCCCACACATGCACCAAGGTTGCCATATTTATGTGCGCTTGTCTACTCACCCCGAAGGAAGTGTCGGTGTCATCGATGGAGGCACGCGCCTGAAACAGTCCCTCGAGCATCATGTAGTCGTTCTCCTCACATTCCTTCAAATGCTGCTTCTCCATCAGGGCGGCAAACTCAGCCTTGGACATTTCACCCGTCGGACGATCCAGTGATGCTGTGGTTAATGTCAAAAAAATAGGAGAACAAAAGTTGAGTATGAGATATAAGTATGTATGTATGTGGTGTGTGGTGGTAAGATATAAATCTGAAAGGATAATAAATTACAAACATACACATGTGTATACAGTATGTGCGTATATACTTTTGTATGTCAGTCAGTCGTTCTGCTGAGACAAGCTTGTTCAAGCTTAGGTATGAACAATATAAGTACATTTGTATTTTTCACCTCTGGAATTTGAAAACTAACAAAAAATTATCAAATACATTCATGTGGTTTAAAGAAATATGAGCATCCTTAATCATGTCATAAACAGTAGTTTCAAAACATATAATATATAATATTTCACAATTAAATCCTTGAAATATTAAAAATATTCCCTTGTAAGCCGAAAAATTCAACAACATTTTTCTTATTTGCTGCCATAATTTAAATTTAATTTTTAGTAAAATTTTGTGAATATATATTTAAATCAGGTCGCAAACTTTCTCAACAAAAAATTTTACCATGTTAAGGCATTTCTAAAATCCATTGAAATATCTTATTTATTACGCCATTTTTTTGTACATAAAATGCCGAACAGGTGGCAACTCTTTAAAAAACTTCAAAAATATTATAACTTATCAAATTTGTTGCCCGAAAAATGTTTAACATCGGATAACTCGTCTTTAAAATTCCACAAAATTTCTAACAGGTGGCAACTATCATCAACATTTATTTAAAAAATTATTGCCCAGAATATAAAAACAATAGGTAGCAATTTTTATGGAAAAGATTTTTATCAATAATTGGTTTATCAGAAAAATTTTATTGAATAAAATCTAAAAAATTCAAAGTAGGTGGCAACTTTTAAATTACCATTTTTTTAAATTATGGACCAGAATATAGAAATAAAAGGTGGCAACTTTTATCAATGATTATGATTTTTATCTATACTACTACTTGTGTTCAGTACATATTGTTTGGCATTTAATCATGGAAAGACTTACGCCTGAACAACGTTTAGAAATCGTTCTACATTATTACGAAAATTAACGTGTTTCACGCGCTTCGCTCAACTTATGGTTAACATACTCACCTACTGAGCGAACTATTCGTGACACCATCATCCAACTTGAGACCTAGCTTTCATTACTGGAAAATATTCGACCGAATAGACCACGTCCAGAACGCAGTAAAGAAAATATAGCAGCCGCAGCTGAGAGTATACACAAAGACCGTAGAGAATCGATTCGTATCAACCCGAACTGACGTATGGAACAACTTGGCGCATTTTACGTCGAGAACTTGTTCAAGAACTGCATGCGACATTGTTTCGCTCTAAGGGCGATTGAAAAGTTCCAAGAAGATGCGACGCTCTCGAGCCAAATTTTCTTCAGAAATGAGGTCCATTTTTGGCGCAATTAGGAAGAAGAGCAACCTAAAGATTTTCAAGAGCTGCCATTTCATCTAGAAAAAACAACGATTTTGTGTTATTTATTGGCCGGTGGAATCATCGTAATATTGTATATTTCTTCATAAATGTTGCGGAGAGAACCGGCTATTTAATGTCTGAAGTTGAAGCTCGTGATGTCACCGCCATTTGATTTCAACAAGACGGCGTGATTCGCACACATCGCACCAATGATTGGATTTATTGAGCAAATGCTTCGGTGAACAATTAATTTCACATTTTGGGCCGTTTGATTGGTCATCAAGATCGAGTGATTTCACACTTTAAGACTTTTTCGTGTGACGGTATATAAAATCTTAAGTCTATTCGGACAATCCCGCTTCGATTGAGGCCTTGGAACAAATCATAATGCATGTCAGTTACCTGTCTAAATGCTCGAAAAAGTCAACGAAAACTAGACTTAAAAAAAAAGAAAAAAAAAAAGATAATCTTAAAAAAAAAATGCCAAAGAATATTCTTTCGAATTGTAGTAAACAATCCCCATTAAATTTGAAGTTTCTGTATTTTTCCTTAAAAAAAGTAGGGAAATTAGAAATGTATCACCCTTTACAAAGATGTTTCTAGGCTGACATAACCTAACCACGAAAGAACCTCAACTACATAATTATCGTCACAGTAGTTTCCACCAACTTTAGTATTTACTTTTAGGATATACATAGGAAAAGTGCAGAACCATGTGGAAAAAAGTCTTCAATTATAAATATAATTGATTATTCTATGTTATAGTTGAAAAATAAATACATTTTAAATTAATATAATAGTTTTTCTAAGCCATGCAGCTTTAAATAATTAAAATACCAATTAAATATTATTTATTTTTGATAAATTTGTGTTGCTTCCCATATTGTTTGCGACTTTAAATTAGCTTACAGTTAAATAACTCACCAATCCAATCCAATTACAGAAATGATTATTATTTTGCTTACAAAATAGATATACACACACAAACATACAAATGTTTTATGTAACCGTGAAATACTAACCTTTATTACTTGGCAATGAGACCGTCGGCGAGGCAATCAAATGGCATACACTCTCCAATTCATCCGTAATTGAAGTGTACTCGGTGTGGAACTTCAGCAGAATATTTCTGGAGGATTTCGCATGCAACGTGGCTTTTCCTAGTGGCACAACGGACCAAGGCAATATCAAAAGCACGAGAGAAAGAGAGAGAAATAGGGTGACGAGTAAGAGAAAGAGTTCATTTTTTACGTTATTAATGGCAGATGAGAGAGAAGAGAAAAGTGAATATTAAACAAAAAAAAAAACAAATACGTATGCAAAAAAAATATAAATCTTTCAGTATTACATAATTTTACATACAAAAAATAAATAAATAAATAAATTATTAAAAATATGTAAAAAATTAAAGTTACAATAATTATTTTAAGAATTTAGAAAATTACTAATTACGATTGAATTTGTTAAAATAATGAGAGCTTTTGAGTGGCAGCGCTGTGAATATTTCACAATCAAATTATTACAAATATTTCTTTGTAAATCGCAAAAATGCTTCATTTGTCTTTCGTTTGATACCGTCAACTTTAAAAATGGAAACAGGTGGCAACCTTTCTTAGAAAATAAAACCAACATATTTAGAAATCTTGGAAAAGAATTTTCAATCTATCTTTCGTTTTTTTTAAATTTGTTTGAGTCTAAATTCCAAACAGGTGGCAACCATTCTAAAAATAATAATAATAACATACATATTTAGACATCTCTTAAAAAAATGTTTAATTTACAGTTGGTTTGACACCGTCTACGTTAAAATTAGATTTTTAAAAATTTGTTCGAATCAAAATTTTAAACAGGTGGCAACCTGCAATAATAATAACATATTTAGACATCTCTTGAAAAAAATGTTTAATCTACAGTTGATTTGACACCGTCTACGTTAAAATTGAATTTTTAAAAATTTGTTTGACTCATAATTTCAAACAGGTGGCAACCTTTCTTAAAAAATAAAACCAACATATTTAGAAATCTTGGAAAAGAATTTTCAATCTATCTTTCGTTTTTTAAAATTTGTTTGAATCAAATTTTCAAACAGGTGGCAACCTTTCTTAAAAAATAATAATAACATATTTAGACATCTCTTAAAAAAAAGGTTTAATTTACAGTTGGTTTGACACCGTCTACGTTAAAATTAGATATTTAAATATTTGTTTGAATCAAAAAAAGTGGCAACCCTCCAAAAACAATAATACTTAAATATTTAAACATTTCTTGACAAAAAATCCTCAATCTGTCTTTCGTTTTATACCGTCTACGTTAAAATTAGATTTTTGTTTAAATCAAAGTTTCTAACAGGTGGCAACATTTCTTAAAAAATTGTACCAATATATTTAGACATTTCTTAAACTCACTGAATAAGCTTATTTATACCACCAGTCTAATTTAAAACAATTTTGCAAATAGATGGCAACTCTTAGAATTTTGTTTTAAACATATTAATGTTAACATTTGGTAGCCCGTCTTTAAATGTCTACAGATTTTCTAATAAGTGGTAACTTTAACAAATTAGGGTAAAATCTTAAATTCAGATAAGAAAACTGCAATAGTCATGTGCAAGCCGCTAGATCGGAAGTACTCTAAATTCCTATTGACACTCGATAGAAAATATTGTAGGAACATGATCGGAATGCTAACTGGTCACAGTCTGGTGGCGAAAAACGCCCGCAGAATGGGGCTGAACGATCGAGAAGACTGCAGGAAATGTCTAGAGCAAGGCACCATGGAAACAACAGAGCATCTCTCGTGCACTTGTCTCGAATTGGCAAGACTACGCCGTAAGCGTCTGGGGTTAACATGGTATGATACACTGGAAGAAGTATCGATAGTGAGGTCACAAAGTCTGTTAAAATTCGCGCCTGTTATAGGCATCCCAAAGCATGAGTACTCCTCATGGACTAACTGAACTTCATTTGTTATCGCAAAGCGCCAAAACTGGTCTATGCGTGGCTCATTAGCCTACCAGATTAACCTAACCTAACCCAGCCTTTTAAGTAAGGAATAGTAAAGGAATACTTTGTAGAAAAAAAGATAAAAATAAGTATTACGTTGAGTTCAAGCGAGACATATATTAAAAAGCTTCTTTCAAATCGAACTTCAACTTTGGTTAAAACTGGGACTTCATAGTCTAAACTGCATTAAAGAAGACAGTTCTTTTTTCTCTATTTCTCTTAACAAAAAATCTAAACTGTATTAACGACGTCAGTTCTTTTGTGTCCGTATCTCCTACAACATTGCTTAAGCGACGTCACCAAAACTAAGAAAATTGGGTAGCTCATACGGCTTTCTTTCTTTTCTTATTATCTTCAATCTATGTTCAAACTTTAAATAGAACAAGAGAATATATTCCGTAGCAATCACTCAAAAGCACTCTTCGCTTATAAAAAGAATATAAAAATGTAAATAAATAGGAAAAGTAATAAACTTTTGATGAGCGAAAGATGGCTTGCGTTGAGATGCTTTGGCGGTGAAGGAAGATGAAGGAGAGAGTAAAGTTAGGAAAGGATAGGAGCGCACGCCACAAGACACGCGACACGACATGTGAGCAGATGTCAGGTGCATAAATAATAACAAATAACAAATCACATTGGCAACTTGTGAGAGGCAATAACTGGATGAGCACGGGATGAGTTTTAGGTTATGGAGGTGGAAATTTAATTATAATTTATTTCAAAGCGAACAGCATGGCACAGCAACTAATTTATTGTGGTGCAGTGCTGCTGGAAAAGCAAATCCGTCGACACAGTTGTGGCGGAACGGCGCCGCACTTGGAGGAAAGGTGGCGCAGGTGCTGATGGGATTAGTGGATGCCGCGTGGTGTGGAAGGAACATAACGACATATGTATGTATGTGGCGGTGTGGGTGTAGATAACAGGTGGATTAAGATGTGTATGTGAGTATTTATTTTTAAATTTATGCGTTGATGCGTTAGTGTGAGTGTGAGTGTGAGTGGGTGAGTGATAAGTATGTGTGTGTGTACGCACCCCCTCCAATCGCCTCCTTGTCACTATCCGGCTCAGATTGCGTGAGACTCATTTGCCGACGTGACAGCGGCAACTGATTCAGACTTATGTGTGAGCGGTTAATATCGGCAGCAGCTATGATGGAGCACGCTTCGGAGTTGCGACGACACAGCGATACGGTGCGTTGGCGCATGGCCCGACGCTTGGCGGCTAAGCGGTTTTCGTTATTTTTTACATTATTTTTTTCGTTTTTTTTTTTCAAGACACAACATAAACAAAAAAGAAGAAAAAAAGCAACAACAAAATCAATTAGTGTTTACCTTTTGTTTTTGTGATTTGCATTTTGCACTGTACAACAACAACGTGTGCGCATGTTTTTAAGTTTCTATTTTTTTTTTGTTTTTGGTTTGGTCTACAACAAATGACATCTACATACAGGTTGTACTGACTGTTTAGTTGGCTGATTGGTTGCAGAATATGTGTGTGTGTGTGTGGCTGATTTGACTTTGATTTTGGTGCACCGCTGGACATCATTTAGGATGCCTGCGCACCGTATGCTGGAAGGACATGCCGGTGTTTAGATGTTTAATAAGGTATTTACCTTCGAAATTGAGCTCCTGATTGGTTTCGTCCGAATTCTCACCGACCAGCGTGTGGTCGTCGTCAGCGCCCAGCGGCGTTAGGGTGTCTTTGCTTTCGGTGCTGGCGCCGGTGTCTTGGCGCACGGTGACGTATGGTGTGCGCTTTACAGTCTCACAGGTGGACGGTCGTTGTGACATGGGCAGGTAAATGTCCGAATCGGATTCGGATTGCATGGATATCTTGCGGCCGACATGCTCGTTGAGCGCCTCGCGTGACTTGTCCAGCTCGTCGGGCTCTTCAGGTACTGGCACCACTTCGAAGTGTGTGCCTTCGTCGAAAATGTATGCATCCGGACGCACCTCAGTGAGCGAACGATTGAAGCGACGGCGGTTATTGACCTGATTGAGTGATGGGGAGATGAAAATAAGAAAGAAAGAAATGGATGGAAAGAGCGTTCAACAGTTTGAATTGCATGGTACTTTTGAAGTTAAAAGCTGCTTTTGACAAGCAGTTACTCACCTGTAAATTTGGTGGTGGCATCGGCGCTTCATTATCCGACATCGAGACCGTTCGTACTCGCTGCAAATCAGTGGCTATATTCATATTGGACGCTTGTAAGTCAACACCATCGAGCATATGCATCGACATGAAACGATGTATGACAGCCAAGTGAGAGAGTATTTGTTCGGAGGATTCTTCCATTTTGCGTAGACGAAATTCGATGCTCTGTTGGAGGAGATAACCGATGAGGAAATATAAATAAATTTCATGCAAATTATAGTAAATGGAGAAAATATAAATGTGTTTACATAAATATGTAATTACTTGTGATTCTTTAATCACTCTCGCCCGAATATGATCAGACTGGGAAAGAGCTGGAGCTCTGTTGTCCACTAGTAGTGTACTAAAAAGCGCTAAACATTGGACTATATGCCATCAAAACCGAAGTGTTTCAGTATAATTAATAATAATAATAATAATAATAATAATAATGAACGGTGAGCGGTAATAATTAATCATAATGAACGGTCATTTTCACTGTCCATATGGGATTCCCGAGAGCTCCGTCGCTTCGAAACCTCACGTAACCCAAGAGTTCATTCCTTTTTTGTTTTAAATAAATACATCCGCTATATTTTAACGGATATATAGTATACTATATTCCAAGATTTTGAGTTAAAACATAAACGCTTTAAAAATTAGTACTAGATTTAACCTAAAATTTCATTCCATTTTGCTTTAAACCCTTATACATAGGTGTTTTGGCTTCACAATAAACTATTATTTTCACAGATCCCTGAGAGTATCGTCACTTCGAAGCCTTTCCTAACCTAACACTTGAATGAAGAACAACGATGAGTTTAGCTCCCTTTAGGTTCGATAAAGACTGATGAAGAAGAGACTAATTTGCCTCGAAATAAAGCTCTTCTAATTTTTAATATTTTAGAAAAACGTGAACGATAGCAACAAGTGGCTCTTGGAATGGGCAAATACATATATGTATGTTTTGCGAAACATATAAGGACTTTATGAGACAAAGAATCCGTAAGTTAAGAATCGGCGTTTACAATCGTTGGTATATATTATTAGAAAGTCCACAGAGTAACCAATCCATAATGTAGAAGAGGGAGGCAAGAAAAGCAGAAATGGCTTGAAAACAGCAATAAAGAAGGACTTGGATCCACTTGACACTTGAATCAATTAGAGCTGCGTCGTGAAGTGGTACACTGTTATATAAAACACTTGGCGAAAATCGAAGAAACGATAACAATGTCTGTTAAAAAGACTACTTGAAGATGATACTTAATATAATGTAATATTGGGATAGGTTTGGCTTTATGTATATCAAAATAATCAGTGTGACGAGCTGAGTTGATTTATCCATGTCCGTCTGTCTTTCCATAAGTCAGTCTGTAAATAGGCGATCGAGTCCTACAGTTTTTGAGATAGCGATCTGAAATTTGGCACACATTCTTTCCTCACCAAAAAGCTGTTAATTTGCTGAAACTGCGTATCGGACCATATCTTGATGAAACTTGCTCGACGTATTCCTGGCAAACACGTAAGAACAAGTTCGTAGATGGGCGTAATCGGACCACTGCCACGGCCACAAACCTCATTAAGTAAAAACATATAAACGAAGCATCGATCAGCAAGTCATAGCCCACTTTTAGATGAAATAACAGACCCGCCCAAACTAAATTTGATACTCGACAATAGTCTGATATTTTTATATTGTGGGGTGAAACCGGACTACAGTCACGCCTACTTCCCATAAAACACAACTTTAAATTACTTTTAAAACTTTCACTTTCCAGTACATAAATCAAAAAACAATTAATATATCAGGATACAATTTTGCTCGAATAATGCCTTGAGGTGTGCCATCTTATGACCAAAAATTGTAAAAATGGAACCAAACAAGTTCAAGCCCCCAAATACCGGAAATGTGGACTCCACTATGTATTGTTGACTTATGTTCGAAAGTTTCGGTCAATGTATGTGATATACAATTGACATCCTGGCAGAATCCTTTCATGACAATAGTATCTCTGTTTATTCAAAATGGGTTGATCGATACTTCCCTTAGCCCACATATATCTATTATAATATAATGATTTTCGAATTTGTGGGTTATACTATTAATAAAATTGAGAGAGCGTGGTTTTCATATGACGGTGCATCTTTGGACTCAGAATGAAATAAATCAGTTGAAAACTCGCCCTAGACCCCTTATAACTAAAAGCCTTATGTACCCGAATGTACTTTCCTGCCTTTAATCTTTGCAAGTTGCAACAGTATGGAAAGTTCGGTTATACCCTTTTTTTCTATTTAATGAATCTGGTTATTTTTTTTTTTATTTTGCAGATTGACTTTTACATTTAACAAAAATGGATAACTGGGACACTGAAACAAGAATTTGGATTGTCCGCCGCTATCACGCACTGGAGTCCGTAGTTTCGGTTCAAAGACAGTATAGGCGCACGTTTGGCGGCAATCCTCCGAGCAGATGGACCATAATGAGACTTGTAAACAATTTTGCCGAGCATGGGACAGTTAACAGAAGACCTTACCATCGAAATCCTTCAGTTTGAACGGAGGAAACAATCGCTGCTGTAGCTGCTGCCGTACAAAACAATCCACGTGTTTCGACAAGAAGCTTTTCTGCTCAAATGGGTGTAAGCAGACAGTCATTACAGTCAATTATGCACAAAGATTTGGACTTATTCCCATATAAAATTCAAATGGCCAACAAACTGAACGCTGCAGACCTGCCGATTCACTTGGAATTTTGCCAGAAGATGCTTCAAATGGTGGAGGAGGATGGAAACATGTTGAACTGTCTTTTCATGTCTGACGAGGCCCATTTCGATTTAAACGGCAACATAAACAAACAAAATTGTCGAATATGGAGTGCTTCCAACCCACAGATACTCCATGAGACGGAATTGCATCCACTTCGTGTCACAGTGTGGTGTGCAGTTTCATCACGCTGCATTGTCGGGCCCTACTTCTTCGAAGACAACGGTGACACCGTTACTGTTACTGGAGACCGTTACTTGAGCATGTTGAGAGAGTTTTTCTATCCAGAATTACGCCGAATGAGAATTTCTTTCAACTCTGTGTGGTTTCAGCAAGATGGTGCAGCTCCTCACATAGCCCAACCTGTTATGACATCATTGCGACGAAAATTTCCCAATAAGCTGATATCCAGAAACTCCACATTCCGTTGGCCACCCAGGTCGCCTGACCTTATTGCACCTGACTTTTTCTTGCGCGGTTATTGCAAACAGGAAGTCTACAACGCAAAACCAACAAATTTGAATGAACTAAGGCAATCCATTCGAGAAAGAATTTCGGCTATTCCTGTCTCAACTCTCCAAGCAGTAATGAACAACTTTTTGGTAAGATGCCGCACATGCATCAACGAGCATGGGGGTATTTAAATTCAATTATTTTTAAAACTAATTAAGCTATATTTAACAAAATTGAAAGAGCTTTAACATGAGTAAAAGAAAAATGAACTCCATACACTGAAAAAAAAATTATTTGAGTTTCTTAATGTAGCAAAATTCATCAGCCACCCTGTATAATATTTTAAGATTAAAAATTTTATTTTTCCCCAGTACCAAAGGGTTCTTACTTTCACTCCTATGAAACTAAAGCTCATAAAGTACCTATCGTTATCTAAATTACATATGTATACAGAGTATGTAAAACTTTTTACCCACCTGTACCGTTGCTGTCTGCACATTCTCCTTCTGGTTAATGTCCTCGATTTTTTGCGCCAATATTTCAACACGCTCGGTTGTGTTCTTAACACGTTCATCAGTCGATTGATTCAATATGATTTCCTGTTCATGGAAGAAACCCTCCACACACTCCTCTTCGAAGTCATACAAACGCTCCATATCGTCCTTTTCCAGGAACAATTTCAGGCCATTGTCACGTTGTACCTCCAATCCTAATGGCGAGTTGACATTATTTATACGTTGTTGTTGTTGTTGTTATTATTGTGTTGTATAAACGATTGTGTGTTTCGGCGCGTGGCAGCAGGTGAGCATGAGTTCACATTTCGAAGATGTCGGTTGGTTGTTTGGACGTTTGATGATAACGTTGTACAGTGTAAGGGTTGTTGTTGTAGAAGAATTGTAGTTGTTGTTGCAGCAACATGTATTCAAGTTATTCAAAGTGCGCAGCGTCATTATTGACGGATTTTGTTGCAGGTGACACATATATTCCACATTGTTGAAGGTTTGGATCGGGTACATCGATGGTTTACGATGTTTCAGCGTGGTAAAGCGCCATTTTGTGGATGACGCAACAACAGTTGTCGGCAATTACGGTTGTTTTAAAACAAATACAAGAATATTTCATTAGTTTTTTTGACACAATGCAAATTCGAGCGGAAATATATGTATATATGTAGTTTGGATGAAGAACATTGATACACATATGCATATGTATGTATGTGTGTTTGTTCGTACGTGTACGTGTTGTGTATGCATTTCATGTGTTCCATGTGGTTGAGCAGATGTAGCCAATGGTGTCATCATCATAACAGTCAACGGTGTTCAACGTTGTTATCGAGCGCATGAGCAACAACAACAACAACAAAGGAGTGACAGACAATGATGGACCAACGAGTGGGTGGGTAGTTGTGGTGTGGTGTGGTGAATGGCCAATGCAGGTATGTATTTGTTATGGATATGGTATCGTGTGCAATTCGGAGTGATGTGGCATGCCACATGACATGGCGCGTGTGGCACAAATGACCATTGTGATATGCAATAACAGCAACAACGATTGTAGATTTCCAAAACCATTGGCAATGAAGTGGAATTATATGCAACATACATATATGCATGGATGTGTGTGTGTGTGTGTGCACGTATTCCATGTTTATTTTTAGTATGTGTTTTGTGGTTGCACATTTATATAAATAGTTTTGTTGTTGTTGTTTTTTTTTTTAAATTTAATATTTTCATGCGTTTATGGTTTTGATGGGCAATTTTTGTGGTATTTGTTGTTATTGTAGTTTTTTTTTTATTTTAATTTTTTGTTGTTGTTGATAAATTTTTTTAAATTTAATATTCCATGCGTTAATGTTTTTGATGAAATTTTGTTTGTTTTTTTTTGCATATGTTTTTGTTATTATTGTTTTTTTTTACAATTTCAATATCGTTTATGCAACACATCCAATGTGGCAAGTAAGTGCAAATGTGCGATGTTTGTGGTGCAGTGCATTTTTATTGTTGTTAGCATGTTTTGTAGACATTTGTATGCATGTATATTATATGTGTATGTGTGTATGCGTTTAACAGCCATGTACGATACCGTTAACGGCAGCGCAATAATGGGAAAAAATATATAGAAATATTATTTTAGTTAATTATATTCAAGCGTTAGTATAAGACTCACAGGGAATAAAATTTAATTTTCTCATCCCTCTCTCACCTTTCGCTTTGCGTATACAATACTTGAGCAGCGAGTAGAAATGGCAGAGCGCGATGAAGGGTGGCGGCAGCACGGGTTTCTGTTGGTACTCCATGACGACGGTGAAGCGTTGGAACATCCAAACCTATACCCGCACAATAACAACAACAAGAAAGTAATGTAGATCACAGCGCATAACAGCCATTAGTAGCCAACATTAGTCCAGCAGACGCCCCGGAAGCCATAAAGCGCGCCATGTGGCAAGTAGCAGCATCAGCAGTTGGATTGGTTGTGTTGTAGCAGAAAGTATAAAAGAAGAGATAAAAAAATTTGCATACGATTTTCATTAATTTTTCTATTTTTTTTGTAGCACAGTTATGCTACATAAATCTCAGTGGTGTGTTGGGACGCACCTGATGCGAAACCGAGTTCACTTCGTTGAAAATGTTATTGAAGACGGCAATCAGCAGATTAATTAGCAGAATGTTGGCAATCAACAGGTACATGGCCATTATGATTGGTGTCACCCAGTGGCCTGTAGTAAGAAACATTGAGATAGGTGATAAGTAAAAGTCGAAAATTTTTTGAAATGAAAGAAATACTAGTAAAATCATTAAAATACATCACTTTAAAAAATTTATAAATTAAATTGTTTTAATGTGATTTTTTAGTCTACAAATGTATCAATTTTTTTTCATATTTCATTAGTTTAAATATTCGAAAGTATTTCTCTAAAAGAAGTTTTCATAATTCGAAATATTTTTAAAGTAACCGCCGATTTAGCTTCTTATCAACTAGATCGAGTCTTATAAGCTCACAGCAGTGCGTTAAAAAGTCAACTTTTATTTTGTGCAGCCGCCATTTTATGAAAAAAAAAAATATCATGATATCTTCTTCCGCTTTTTTGCTATTTATTCAATGCTCTATAAAAAGTGTTATAGTAATCGGATTTAGTTCAAATATGCGCCGTTTCGTTCAATAACCTGTTTCCATCTAGATGACAACTTCATAAGACCCCCCTCGTAAAAGCTCCCCTCCTTATTTGCGAAGAACTCGGACAGCCACTTTTCACAAGCCTCTTTTGAGTCGAACTTTACATGAACAAGAGCGTTCGCCATGGACATGAGCAGGTGGTAATCACTTGGCGCTATGTCCAGGCTATATGGTGGATGCGATAAAACCTCCCATCCAAGCTCCCGTAGCTTCTGACGAGTCATCAACGAAGTGTGTGGTCTGGCCTTGTCCTGGTTGAACTCTACACCCTTCCTGTTGGCCAATTCTGGACGTTTCTGGTCGATCGCCTGCTTCAAGCGGTCCAGTTGTTCGCAGTAGATGGTAGAATAAAGCGTCTGGCTATATGGGAGCAGCTCATAGTGGATGATTCGTAGAAGAAACGTTGTGTTGTAATATTTATATGACGAGATCCACATATAATTCGGAAGGATCTTAAAAATGTTGTTCAAGCTTTTATTTAAGTTAAAAATATTTACTGATTCTAAAAGAACAAAATCGTAGTCGGATTGTTCAAAATTTATGTGTAAAACCTCAAGGTATATGTTTGAGAACCTAGACGGCGCTAACATAACGTAATTTCTTCCTATTTTGATGTTCACTATTACCACATTTGGATATATTACAGCCGAAAAATTTCTTCAACTGTACTATCCTTCTCTAATATCTATTAGTTTCAAAACAGAGACTAAACGAATAATTTCCCACACAGGATTAAAGTTGAAACTATCCAAATCATAACAGTTAATTTCCAACAGAGCAATAAATATTTTATGAATTTCTTAATAAACTTACCAGTGGGACAAGGCTTCTGATGGGGCTCCTCACCGCATGGTGGATCAATATCATCGGCGAACACTTCACCATACAACATGAAGTACGGCTGATAATAAACCTGTGAAAGGATGAGAAAAAGACGAGAAGAAAATAAATTAGTATTCTAAAAGCAAAGTGACACGGCATCACATAACGATTATGGCCGATGAGCCAGAGTCGAGAGCAAGAGTAGAGTAGATAGACAGTTACACAAATGCATGGTTGCAGCACAACAAGAAGAAGACAACATAAACGGCGTTAGCTGCCGTTCGGGTAATGGGGCGATGGAGGATAGAGAGCGGAGGGAGTAGACAGTTAACAAAGATGTACACATAGCGAGCACGTAGAGAGCAGATACAGTTTTTTTTACAAATTTACAATCATATAATAACTCATCTAAATAGTTGGTTATGTATTTACAGTTATATATACATATCTACATTTACACATATAAACATTATATAACTATTTTAAATGAAAAAGTAAGCACAATTGTAAAACAGTCGCGATTTATTCCTTTTTTTTGTCTTTCAAATCGTAGCCAATCGCAACAGCCGTTAGGCGCATCGTTGCAGCTAACATTAGTTTAATAACATTTACATATTTACAGTTATAGTGGTATGCAGAGTAAATTAAGGAGCAAAGCATCAGCACTAATTAAATCAAAATGAAGAAATGCTGAGAGCAGCTGCTCAAATCAATCAACCGTCCAAGTCCATTAATTTGTTTTCTCGCTGGCAAGGATATTGTATAACATCCAGCGAAGAGCATTGGGTTTGAGTATATTATAATTCTTTTATATAATACATTTTATTTGTTTTCTTTTGATGCCTGAATTGCCTTGAAAGCGGCGTCAAATGAGGTGTAATGATAAATTGGCAAATAAACGAGCTTTTATTGGCTTACAGTACAATTATTTGGGCCATTAAATTATTTACGGATTTCGGTCCTAAGATAAACTACCCAAAATAGCTAAAAATGCATTTAAACTAGATATTTATTATTGCAGTATGAGCACAACTATAAAAGCTATATTACTGATCGGTTAGTAAAAAGCTCAAAAGCTGGTAAATATAAATTGAAGAGACACATTCAAAGCATCGTTTTCCCAATACTTCTTTCAAAATTTTAACAATATATAATTTATAAACCACGTTTTGCTCTAAGTAGTGGTTTGTTCCTTAACCAGATACAGAATGCTTCTTGAGAGCAAAATCTCTGATTTATTATCCCAGATTTAGCTAACTTATGGAATAGCGAGTTAAGAATATTTAAAAAGAATATTGTTTGCACGATTTGAAAGTGGTGATTTTAACTTGGAAGTACTAAAGCTTCCTCCAGGGCAAGCAAAATAAGTTTGAAGATAATGAACTTGAAGCTCGATGAACATTGTTGCCAAACGCAAGAAGTGCACGCAGAATTGTTGGTAGTCACAAAAACTGATCAAGTTCAAGCTAGCGAAAGCCGAAAAACGTCCGGAATTTACGACTAGACAGAAGGCTTACATTTTTCGCCATGACAACGCTTGGCCTTAATACTGAAAAATAAGTTCTTTTTTTGCATGATAAAGAATTTTAAAATTCCCTTAACTAACGATTCAATTTCTCTGATAACATCAATGCGCCCACCAAGGGGGAAAGGGCAGAAAAGCTTAAGCATCTAGTAAGGCTGTGCCATTTGATCCCCATATGCTAATTAGTACCAAAAGGCTGCCAATGTTTATTTACGATGTGAAAAGTTTGTCTGGTGATTTTCACAAGGGGAGTTCTCTTTAAATTTTGAGTTTCCGTCGGAATCGTCGAATATCTGAGTGGACGCCCCAGGCATTTAGTCAAGGTCGTGAAACCATTGAGAACTTGCCTCATTCGAGTTGTCCATCCACCTCTGTTAATCACGACGGCATCAAATAAGTCAAAGAAGCTGTGGTTGAAAATCGTCGTGTTGGCATCAAAGAGCTAGCAGAGGATCTGTGTTTGGGTATTCAACGATAGACCCGTACTAAAAGTTCTGAATGCGCCACCACATTCTAACATGAGTGTGACTGACCTTTCGACAAAATATAAAAACAGAGTCACAATTCAGTCACCATATTTACTCTTTTTTTATGCCTCTTTCTGACTTCATCGAAGTCATTTAAAGCCACACACTGAAGGCCATCCCAATCGCGGCTTATATCAAGTGTATGGGAAACATAATGAAACGTTGGCATGCTTGTACTCGTATTGGCTAAAAAAGAGCCTATTTCCAAGGTAATAATAAAGATGTGTATAAAAATAATTGTTGAAAATGTATTTTTTTTTTTTCAGTCTGTGTAATTTGATCAGATCGCTGATTGAGATATTCTATTTTCGAAACATGCCTGTTTTGTGGTTCTCAAAAACCAAGAAACAGCATATAAACTGTCGCTGAAATGCGAAGATGCAACAGGGTACGGAAGGAATCGAAGAAAGGAAGGAAAAAAGAGCACCATTCTAGAAAGTAAACTTTTACTCAAATGTGCCCATCGATCTTCAGATCGGATGAATTAATTTTACGGCAGACTTTGCATAGGAACAAAGGTTAAGATTTTTAGTCTTCGCGAAATTCTGGTTCCAAAAGTTTGGATCGCTTCTTATTGGTAATGAAGTCCAATTGTGTTAAGTTGTATAAAGTCAACTACATCATAAACTAAAATGAAAATTATGCGTGGTTTCTTATTGTGCCAAACTGTCCCTGTTCCTGTCATCTCAGCGAACTGTTCACAGTCATCTATTGTTATAAAGTCCGTACCGTAGAGAAGCAAAAAATCTAAATATTCCCTTTTGTAAAATATGCAAAGTATATCTATGAATATAATATATATCAATATAAACTTATATAATATAGTCCATGAGCACCTTTAAATATTGCTATCATAGGACAAAGTACTCAACAACTGCATTAACATAATTCATGCAAAAATCACGAACCGACTAACGCCAACAAATGAAAACATTCAACAGAAGGAACGGAGAGTAGAACAAAAGACAAAACAGAAAACAAAAAACAAAAAAGAGCGGCAGGAAAATCAAACAACTTGTAGCGCTGACAGTAAAAGCGTCAAAGAACAGTTAACAAGGAATATTTATGAACTTTTGCTTACTGAAAAGCGTTGACGCAGTAAAAGGAAACAAAACAACGAAAAAAGTGAAAAATGACATTGCGAAAATATGAAAAATGACAAAAGAAAAATCCGGAAAATGTGCACATAAAGAAAAAGGAAGAAAAAAAGAACTGATTCACGCTTAGCAAGTAACTGAGTTAAGAGGAAACGCAAACGCGGGGATGCGGGTGACAAAAATTATGCCCGAAAAATGTAAATTTTATTGAAACAGTGGCAACAAGTGTAGCGACTGCTGACAAATGAAGACAATAAAACGAAATCAGAGATACGAAAACGTTCAGACTACATTCTAACTAGATGGATAACTAAACATGCAGACATTCCGTTAAGTGATGAAAACTACGGTCGAAAGCTTAAACGGCGCGTGCATGAAAGCACATTTCCACAACAAAAGCAAAATTCTTGGAAATTTCTAACCAAAACAGCGTAAGTGGACATGATTAATTGTTGTTGGTGAGAAGGTAGTTGTGTACCTGTGTTTTGAGCAGTTGTGGATATGTCTTATGTAGAAGGTGATAGAGTAGGCGGTAGCGTAAGCAAGTGGCAAATAAAAGCTAGCAAGACATTTAATTATACATAAATATACATAGAAATTCATAATAGAGTACACACATACATATTTACGAGTGAGATTGCAACTCATAGAAGAGCTAGTTGAGAGAGGATTTCAAGAGTCTTTACGTTATTTTTATATAGCCGGCTAGGCGATTGCATGCAAAGCTTTAGAGTTATTTATTATTACCTTTTTTCAAATATGTTATAAAAAAATTTTAAGATTCAATACTTTTTAACAGTATTGTACAGTTTAGAACGCCGGTGCGTTTTTGTGTCCAAAACTCCTAAATAATAGATCATAAACCCTTATAAATCTACAAAGAGCTTTGTGCCTATCACAAATTTGCCTAGTCAGCTAATGTCTCTGCTATGTCTCCTGGATCACTGAATGAAATACTGCCAAGATGTTTCAACACCAGTCTTGCAAAGGATGGACAATGGATGAGAAAGTGTTTGAATATTTCTACCTCTTTGGCAACTTGCATTTGAGAAGATTTTGAGTCCTATTGCGAAAGGATATTGGAGACGCTTGCAGCGATTCTGCTAAGACCAGCTATTCTAATGAGTTTACCGTCAATTAAATAGCAGCTAAATTTTCATGAGAAACATTACAGCGGTTCGATAGTATAAAGCTAAGACTGACTGAGAGTACCTTACAGAAAACTTCCCCTCCAACCTTACACCCTTACTTTCGACCCATCCGTGAAAAAGCTCATTACGCATAATTTTCCGAGACTCCTCCACATCCATATATCCCTTGTCGGTATGAGAGCAGAGGAAAAGTTGTCATGAGTAGTCTCCGTACTGGAGGGATCCAAGTTTTCAGTAATTTAGTTGAAAGAGGAGAACGTGCTTTTGTTTCGAAACTTCAGACACTCAGTTTCTCTGAGCCTTAGAGAGCACTTATGGGCATGGACCCGCTGGCAATGTCCACTGGTGTAGTGCATAAAATGCCATTAAGTGGCATTGTAGTGGTAGTCTGCAGTGCATCAAAAATGCCGCTAAGAGTCACTCTTTAGCCACGTTGAAGCCTTTTAGCAAATGTAGGATTTTCGAGCTCCCTCCACCAGCCAATACACCAGAGAATATTATTCTTAACTACGGTTTCGCAGAGTCAAGATACCACCACTGATGGGTGTCCCTACCTTTTCCCTATTGCTCCCTTTGCAGCAGTATATGACAACCCATGCCTTCCTTGCTCTCTCCACTAAGCAAGGAAAACCCCTGAAATTAACGAACTATATTCTAATATAGCCGAATAGGTCTAACTTATCACATCAATTTCAATTTTGTATCTACCATATACAAATCAGTTAACTTGTGGGCGTGGTCAGACACAAGCTTCACATTGGCCCGGAGTAGAAGGGGACATGTTACTTTTCTCTTTCATTTTCATAGCAATCCTGATATTATATTCACTATAGAACAAGCTTTAGATTTGCTTGTATACTTTTAGGCGGGTAGACCGAGCTTGATTACGTTATTTACTATTTTCGAGAATTCAGTTATTTTTAACAAATATTGGAAATACTTCTTAATTCTTCGTAAGGGAAAGTAGAACTCGAAAAAATATAAGAAGAAACGAAATGGTGTTGCAGGAAGTTGAGACATCTCTTAGGAGAAGCCATTAGGTATTTTAAGCTCTAGAAGCCCTATAAGTTCAGGCGCTCTATATAAACATAGCACACACAAAGGTCTAAACATATCTACATACATACATATGTAAATACCGTTAAGCACAACATAAAATACCACGCAAGGCATAAATAATCGAAAATAGGGGACAGTGAAAGAAAACAAAGGAGAAAACCGCTAATTCACATACACATCAAAAAAGACTTTGGCGTTCCGCTAATAGACAATAGACGATCATTACATAATGATTACACAACTAAGTATGATTATAATTATTGTTTAAACTTCTATTTAGCTTGCATATGGACACATGTACATATGTATTTAGCAAACCAGCGATCTATGGGATCTAGGGATTATTATCTGTGTACGTTTGTCAGATTGCCGCTCAGGGTGTTCAGAATGTCGGATTTGGGCAAATTTGCCGCCGATTGTGGTATAGCTGACGATGTGGTTGTTGTTGTTGTAGTTGTAGATGTGGTTGTGCTTGTTGTTGTTGTTGTTGTAGCCGATGAAGCACGATGCAAGCCGCCCTGTCCATAGCCCGGTATGCGAGCATTATGCGAACGACTATTATGGCCCAGAGCGCCCAGGAATCCGGGCGCAATAATCGAGCCGGCGATCAGCTGGCGTGCGAGAGCGTGTGAGAGCGCAATGATGTGAACATGAGAGCAGTGTAGGTGTAAGAATGAGAGTATGCGTGTGCGTATGTGTGTATGAGGAGTGTGAAAACATTAGGGCGGTGCAAAATTATGACGTTGAAGAGTTTCAAAATAAAAAAGAAAAAATGTGCAATGTTTTTTACATGTGTATGTGTGCGTGTGAGCATGAGCGTTAGTTGTGTTTTTATATATATATTTTTTTTTGTTTTTGTGGGTTTTTAGATTTCGTTTGTTGTTGGCAAAATTCACAAAAGACAAGAAGAATTAGAAGCAGAAACGATGAAAAGAGAAAATACAAGATCAATATGCGCTGCTCGCCTTATTCAGCTACTAAATTTATGTATCTATGTATATGTATAAATAGCATGTGACATACATATACGTCTGTATGTACATGGCTGCTTGTTAGTCTGCAAATTATTAGCATTATTTTCAATATATATATTTACTTATGTATGTACTCCATTATTTATAACTATATATAACGGTTTTCATATATAAATTCTAGATATAAAATTTCTACAAACACTTTATTATAAAAAAACAAATTGCTATTGAAAATGTTAAAAAATATTACAAAACACTATTCACGATATGAGAAGTTTGTGTAAACAGTTTCGTGTTCCAACTCAGATTCATACTCAAACATACATTTAAGGTCACACAACTTGTCAAAAAAGAACGGTATTAAATTCCAGGAGCTCATACGGCAAGGCTTTACTGATTTATTACCAATTGCCCACTTATATTCGCACCTGCGCAACTGTAAAAGCTCATAGAAAGCCTTTGCCTAAACTTTCATCATCATTAGGTTAGTCTCCCCTATATATTATATTAGAAGATAGACTGTTCAATGAAGCAATAGTCTGAACATAAGCTGCTTCAAACTAATATATTCTCAATTACTTTTTTTTACTTAATGTTCCAATGGAAATATCTAAGCGTTAGAAGGACCTCTAAAGCATCAAGAAACAATGACGGGAAATGTCGAAATGTCCGATTCTAAATATTTTAATTTACTAACAAATATATAGAGGACAAAGTGAAAGAAAACAAATTTCGGCAATGCTGCAAAAACACTCAAAACAACTGAAGTAAAACATACAGTCTGTCAAGTAAGAGCGTAGTCGACTTTACCGACAGTTAATGAAAGATTTCGCTCTAATAGCAGAAACAGTGAAAAACGTAGAATCGTGGGCCGTGTCAGCTGATACGACCTATCTTGTGGGCGCGCAATGTAAGTGAACAGTGAAAAACGCTACTCCCTTCTCTCTTTGCCGTAGGAATCCGCGGCATTTGGATTTTTGCCGTGGAAACGTGTCAGCTGATTGCTCTCTCACAACGCAGGGTTGACAATATCAATATACTGTAGTAATTATACAATTTATCTTCAATATGTTTGAAATTGTCTTAAAATAACCCAAAATCAGAGTCGAGTGCTATTATTTATAAATATATAAATTTTTTTAAATACTTTGTTGTCAGTTTTGATATTTTATATTATGAAAAATTGTAATTGAAAACATAGCTGTGCTCAAAACTATATATGCCTATTGGGCAATGGCAACATTGTTCAAATGAAAACAAACAAAGATGGCTGATTTCTGCGTTTTTACCTTGGGCTCAACTTTTAGCACATTTTTCTCGCTAAGGAAGAAAAAGGAAGGAAGGGAGTAGCGTTTTTCACTGTTCCTGCTATAAGTGCTTCGCGAGCCGTTAAAGGGAAGCTTTGTCCTTGATGCATTGTCAACAAAAGTTTAGTTGTCGTTGTTCTTTTGAAAGAGAATCACGTTAAACGCCATGAGTGCTAAGTACGCGTCGCGTTACGAAGCTGTGCTCCTTTCCATCCACCCGAAAGATCCCAAAATGTCGCAATCAGCGACTGCTAAATATATGAGAAAGTCGAGAGCATTTGTACAGAAGTGGATACAGCAATATATAGTGGCTAAAAATGTCGATGATTTACCAGAACGTGGTTCGATAGGAAAAGTGAACAAAAAAGATGAAAAAAGGATAGTGAATCTGTTTTCGCGGAATCCTGCTTTAACACTGAGGCAAGGGAAAGCAAAATTAATGGCAAAAGGTTTAGATATATCCTACGAAACTATACGAACCGTTCTTCATACTCATGATCTGAAATTACGCAACACAATTAAGAAGCCTCTGTTGACTGAAAAGCTTGTGACACAGCGAATCGCTTGGGCGCATGAGAATATTGATAGAGATTTTGAAAATGTCATTTTTACTGATGAATGTTCTAAAGGGTGATTTTTTAAGAGCTTGATAACTTTTTTTTAAAAAAAAACGCATAAAATTTGCAAAATCTCATCGGTTCTTTATTTGAAACGTTAGATTGGTTCATGACATTTACTTTTTGAAGATAATTTCATTTAACTGTTGACCGCGGCTGCGTCTTAGGTGGTCCATTCGGAAAGTCCAATTTTGGGCAACTTTTTCGAGCATTTCGGCCGGAATAGCCCGAATTTCTTCGGAAATGTTGTCTTCCAAAGCTGGAATAGTTGCTGGCTTATTTCTGTAGACTTTAGACTTGACGTAGCCCCACAAAAAATAGTCTAAAGGCGTTAAATCGCATGATCTTGGTGGCCAACTTACGGGTCCATTTCTTGAGATGAATTGTTGTCCGAAGTTTTCCCTCAAAATGGCCATAGAATCGCGAGCTGTGTGGCATGTAGCGCCATCTTGTTGAAACCACATGTCAACCAAGTTCAGTTCTTCCATTTTTGGCAACAAAAAGTTTGTTAGCATCGAACGATAGCGATCGCCATTCACCGTAACGTTGCGTCCAACAGCATCTTTGAAAAAATACGGTCCAATGATTCCACCAGCGTACAAACCACACCAAACAGTGCATTTTTCGGGATGCATGGGCAGTTCTTGAACGGCTTCTGGTTGCTCTTCACCCCAAATGCGGCAATTTTGCTTATTTACGTAGCCATTCAACCAGAAATGAGCCTCATCGCTGAACAAAACACGCGCGCGAAACACATTTCGAACCGAACACTGATTTTGGTAATAAAATTCAATGATTTGCAAGCGTTGCTCGTTAGTAAGTCTATTCATGATGAAATGTCAAAGCATACTGAGCATCTTTCTCTTTGACACCATGTCTGAAATCCCACGTGATCTGTCAAATACTAATGCATGAAAATCCTAACCTCAAAAAAATCACCCGTTATATGGGCACGTTCTGTCCTCACGCGAGCCTGGTCAACTTCCACCAATAGGCTTGTTCAGCAGACCGTAAAACATGGAATAAAGATGCATTTTTGGGACTGCTTTTCAAAGCACGGATTCGGCACTTTGTATCTCTTTACTGACAACCTAAATGCCGAGAAAATTATAAAAATCTGAAAAATGCTTTACTGCTATCTGCCAAACGATGGTTCATCAGAAAAAATGAAGATTGGATTTTGCAGGAGGACAACGATCCTAAACATTGCACCAAGCTCTGTACTCAGTGGAAAACTCAATCTGGCATCGTTGCATTGGATTGGCCGTCGCAGTCGCCCGATGCAAACCCTATTGAAATTGTGTGGGCATATATTAAACAGAAGCTTCATGGAAGACGCACATATACTCTTAAGCAGTTGTCTTACGAAATTCGTCGGATCTAGCGATCCTTGCCACTAGAATACGCCGTCAAATTAGTAGAAAGCATGCCTCGGAGATGGCAGGCAATTATCGACGCTGGATGTGTTGGTATGATTCTATCTCATTTTTTTCGTAGCAGCTTGGGCAACTTGCAGCCGGTAAAACTTTCATTCTTGAACGAATCGCGATTGGACATCGTCCAGTTAAGACTCCTCCAACTATTGTAAGGTGAACTTTGCTGAGGACGAAGACCTAACCAGACCTTTTGCGATTTATGCATCTTGAGCTAGAGCGAGCTTACGACTATACAGTTGCAAGAAGCTGATAAGGCCAGATTTATACCAGCTTTACCATCGTGAATAATCACATGACAAATTGCTGTCAAAATGAAAATAAAAATATTTTTTCTATCGATTTTAAAGATAGAAAACTAGTATACATCTTTGAATTAAGTTTTCTTTCAATTCGTTAGTGATCACTGAATATTTATCATAGATCAACTTCTTCTGTGTGACGAATATCAATAATATACATAACAATGCGATATGTTTCTACAGCAAAAGTGCATTGTTCGATTATAAAATTTTACAATGCTTTATTACTAAACACATAGAAATTTATTAAGAATGTTCATAGCTTAGCTTGCCTTATAGCTGAAGGCGAAGGCGCTAAAATTTCGCTATAAAAATTATGACATTTTTGGTATTAAAATTTTTGCCACCACTTACTACGAGTATAACTCTGGATAACTATGGGGATAATATAGCTTCCAACACTGTTAGTCATACGTATACAGTTAACTATTTGATATATTCGTTAATATACTGATGTTTACGTTAACTCGTACTTATACGAGTACTCTTATGAATTTGATTAATTGAACTTGACAGCTGTTGAGCGCATTTTATAATCGCATCAATATCACTAAACATTTTATGATTAAACGCAGTGACACTGTCTGTAATAAACATTAAATGTGTCTCCAAACAGTTAAAATGAATATATCTCCTTGGATGGCGGTGGGTACGTAATCGTCAATGGTGACCGTTATGGCGCCATAATAAACGACTATTTGATACCTGAAATTGAAGCTCGTAATCGCGGTGACATTTGGTATCCACAAGACGGCTGCACTTTCCACACATCACTACAATTAATGGATTTTTTGGAGCAAATCATTTCATGTTTGTGGCCTGTCGATTGACCATCAAGATCGTGTGATATCACATCATTGAACTTTTTTCTGTGGGGATACATAATGTCTAAATTCTATGCGGTCAATCTCGTCTCTATTCAGGCCTTGGAGCAAAACATTACGCGTGTTAGTCGCCAGTTACCAGTCGAAATGCTCAAACGAGTCATAGAAAATTGGACTACACGGATGAATCATCTGGGTCGAGCCGCGGCCAACATTTGAAAAAGATAATCTTCAAAAAATAATTGCCAAAGAATGTTTTTTCGAATGTTAATAAACATTTCTTATTAGATTTGAAGTTTCTGTGATTTTTCATTAAAAAGTAGGGAGCCTCGAAATGGATCAACCTTTAGCTGATATTTTAACTTCTAACCTTATTAATTTTATTTATGCGGCTTCTGATTTCACTTTCTCTTAAATCCCTTCAGCAACTGCTGCATTCCTTAACTGCTCATATGTATCTACGTAACTTTTCGCTGCCAAATTGAAAACTTAAGTATGCATTTCAGCACCCAAACAAGCATACCCACACAAAGTATCGCAAAGTCACAGTTATTTGTTTATATGTATATGTGTGTATGTTAATAGCGTTCCACACATTTTCGCCATTTCGCTATGTTTGTAACGGAAAGTTGAAAATTGTATGAGAAATAAACACAAATTCTCACAAAAACCAACCGACAAAACAACGAACGAATGAAAAATAACAACAAAGTAACCGAAAACTATGTAGAGCACTAAGTAAATGGGGGGAAAAACGAACCGAAAAAATGCCAGTATGTTTTATGATTTTCGGTTGCAGCTACTTACCTCTTTAATTAAACCCCATGTTGGCTCATTGCCCGGATGCCGTATGGCCTGACGACTGACGCCGAAACTCATTAGCACCACAGCCAAGAGCACCACAAAATAAATCATGTTTTTAACCATTTTGCCCATCATAGTGACCAGCGGACCTGAAAGCAGAATGAAATGTGAGTAAAGTGGTGAAAGAATCATATTTTTTATGATTTTCCGACGAAAATTTGCAAATTAAAAATTTAAGTGTGAAAAGCATACAAAGTGCATGGTAGGGTAATAACTTAAGTGCTCTCATAGGACTCAAGCCAAATTGCTCAATAAAGAAATGACGCAATGAGCTCACTTAAGTATTCCTGTAAAAAAATACTTAGAACTAAAATCTAACATTTTGAGCATTTTTTTAAAGCTTGTAATCTCTGCTGTTTTTTTTTGGAATATTATATCAGAGAAACGGTAACTGTAGGTGAGGACTGACTGAAATATAAACAATTCTCAAAATCAGGAAAGAATTCTCATAGATTCGTCCAACACTCAAATGCTACATTTATTCTCAGGAAACATATATACACGTACTTAGTCCTCTGCCATAAGTTCTGTTACAAGTTCAGGCCATATTCGACAAGCCATGTTCTCCAACTCTACGCACAAACTGTTGTCTAAAGGATTCAAATCTGGACTGCTAGAACCACCATCGCGGTGATTTGCCTTGCGTGCTGAAGCAGAATTTTGCTGGAAGATCCGATGATCTGTATCGATGATAGTATTCTTTAACTACTTTATGACGTCTTCTAAAACATCTTGCTGGTACACTTCTATTCCTGTTTTAACCCATTTATCATCTGAATGAAGAGATGGAACACTTTTATGGGAGATTTCTCATTCAACCATTACAGCGGCTGGAAAGTGACCATGTTTTACTGTCAATATAAATTTTGTTTGCATCTTTGGAAGTTTTTGTTGCAGACTTTGTCGGTTTTCTTATTAAAAACAACTTCAACAGTGAAAAATGTTTTATCTACAAAGAGCATACTTTCATTGTCTGTGGGTCACCGAAGAAGTCGCCTGCATCTGTTGAGCTTTATATGCTACAAGCGCGTTGTCAGAAGATGATCAATTGACCAAAAGTCGTCTTTCCTGTTTACGGTACTCTTTTTGAAAAAAAAACAGCTTTATCCGAATGAATATCCACTCGTACGGACTCGCGAGAGATGTCGAGCACTTTGGCCATCTCTCCAACACTTGCCTTACGATTTTCAAGCACCATATCCTTCACTTTTTTATTTTTTATTTTCATCAGATCTACCCAGATAGCACCTAGCTTTCACTTGTACTGAGGGTTTTAAATATTAAACTTTTTTTCTAGGGTTTTACCGATCGTGACATCGATATTTTATTTGTACTACAAGTACTTCAGCGATTGCTCATACAAGTGATCAGTACACCAGTCCATATACATGATAATTGCAAATTTAGGCTTCAAATCTTGATGGAGCTGACGATGAATACAGGCAATAGACTATAGAACATATTCTTAGAGGAAAATAAAGCAATACTTACGATATTTCAAATGGTTTGCTCAGAGGAATCCCGATCAAACCAGGACACTGATTAATGATATGGCTAAAGATGTTTTCTTCGAATATGCCATATTTCGCAAAATATTTGTATAAAATTTATCAACTTCACTTTAAAGCGAGTTAGAATCCAAGGAGACCTTTCTGAACAATTCTTAAGCTCGAAATTTGCACTTTGATTCTTAAATACTGTCTACGAAGTCAATTACCCGAAATAAGTGTAATGCATAATTCATCATTGCTCATTAGCTAAAATATTGGACCTTAAAGAGCACTTTCAGAGCTCTACAGAAAATAATGATGTTCATAAAAAATTCATGCAGTAGCTGAACCCTTTACGGTACTTCGCATAATGACGAAAATAATGAGGTCGAAGCATAAAAAGGGTAGCTCGCATTTATAATCGAGTTTAATGAGATTCAAGGACTGAAAGTTTAAAATATGAAGGAAGAGCTTACGGCAGTAACTTGAATTTAATGATGCCATTATACCGTCATTCATTTCATTTGTAATTAAAACCACATTGTTTGTAAATCGGCGCACAGTGCGCGAAATCAAACCGAAATCATATGTTATACCGAAATCGATTAAATTTTTGCTGACGGCGATTTAGGTACATAAGTTTGTACATATGTATTGTATGTATAAATAAATAGTAAGGTGCTCCCAAAATTTTCATCGTTTTTCGCGTTTAAAATTAATTCATAGTTAGCTTAGAACAAAATGTTCAAATCTTATGATTTGAGAAGGGTTGATTCAAGCTTTCTTAAACAAAGAGTGTTTTAGGAGTTGTTTCTTTGGACAAATTTCGTTGAGATATCTCGTCAAATGAAAAAGTTTTCCACACCAGCACTTTATTCTGATCGTTCGGTTTGTATGACAGATATATGTTAAACTCGTTCGATATCGGCCGTTCCGACAAATGAGCAGCCTCTTGGTTCGAAAAACACGGACGTAAGTTTCAGATCAATGTCTCAAAAACTGGGACTAGTTCGTGTATTTACAGGTCGGACAAAGATACGGCCCTAATCCTCAGAAAGCGAGTGTATAAATATGACAGCTGTCGGATCATTAATTTTTGAATTATATAATTTTTAATGAAGCAACTTTTTTCATTGTGGAAAAATGGATTAAAAGGAAATTCGCGTGTTGAAAAAATATTGATTTTTAAAGAGAAAAAATACAGTTGAAGCAAAATCTTGGCTTGATCAAGAGTTTTTGGATACTGCCCCAAGAAAATCAACGATCAAGGATTGTTATGCTAATTTTCGGCGTGTTGAAAGGAGCACCGCAGACGATTGCTTCCTCAGAACTGCTCCCCAGAGACTAATTTCTGTGCTAACATCTCAAATAAATGATCGCTGAGAAGAAATTTTTGGCAAATAAAGAGCTGATCGCCGAAACTGGGGCCTATTTTGAAGCAAAGGACAAATCTTATATATATGTATACATCTTATATTGTCCTTGAAGGGAACTATGTTGAATAAAATAAACGAGTTTTGCCAAAAAATCGACTAAGCTCAAGATGCTGATCCAACATTTCTTAGTAGATTTTACAAGCTTTGTGACAAGCTTAATATACCCGAGAATATTCTTTAATAGCCAAGTATTTGGACTTTTGCTATTGAGCTATCTTCAGAGAAAGAAGCAAAACGGAAACTCTTCAGCGATCAGTTACTTACTGACTGGAACAAAATATTATGTCGGTTTTGGACTACTAAAAGATCTATCTTTGATTTAGTTAAAACAAATCGATCATTAAAAAATATTTTTTTGAGATAAAAAAAAAACAATTGTTTTGAGTTTCAAACGAAGCTTAAAAATAAACGATTTACTAGTCGTTGAAAAATATTTTCTAAGCTTAAACTCACAAGCCTGACTTTTTTTAGATCTTCTCGGTAGATTAAGAGCTCTTGTATATCTTTTTGTCAAACAGCAGAATCACACAGCGGAAGCTTTTACTAAGTCTCCTTGTGTACCTACCTTTATTCAACAAAACAAAAAAGTTGACCTAAAAAATTGTTTGCAATAAATTGCTCCACCCTAATAGTCATTACAAATATGTGCTGCCGTAGGTTACCACGTGCAATCACGTAAGTACGTGAGTATGTGGGTGTTTTTCACCGACGGAATAAATATTTGCTCTCACTTACCCAAATACTTGTTGACACCCAAAATATTGAGTATTCGCAAATACCAATAAATACTATCCACACAGTAAATCACGCGGCCGATATCCATTGTGTTGGGTCGAAAGCGCAGCGATAAACCGATCAGGAACAAGATAATAGCAGCTGCATCGCAGGGATTCCACATATTCCAGGCCCAGACCGCAAATTTATGGCTGTTGTGGGCGTAAAAGAAAAAAGAGAGAACAGAGAAATTTGTGAAAACGCAAAAAGAACAGAAGGCTTGAAGCAAAAGGCGCGCTCCAACAAAAACAAAAAAAGTGATGCGGACTGCAAAAGTAATCTGAGAAGAATTTAATTCAGCGTGAAAAATTAAATTAACAGCAATTGTGTGTGTGTGTGTGTGTTGATGTGTGAGTGTGTGATTGTGTGATTGTGGTTGTATGGCAAGCGATAATGAAAGTGAGCGCAAATGGTCAAGCATAAAACGCAAAGTAGCACTTAACAGTTATTTTTAAAGGCAAACCGCATGAGATTAAATTTATACTGTTAACACTTTGGCTTATGTGAGCATATGCTCGCACGACTGCTTAACAGTCACTGAAAAATTTAAAAAGAAATTTAAAATAAAAACTTTAAGATACTTACGTTATGGCCACCGGCTCCGAAGAGATAATTTCTCGTATTTTCTCAAAACCCAAAGTGGCTATGTATGCGATGGAGTAGACCTCCTGCCAGCGCGGCGTGGGGCCCATCTTCACCAGCACGGTGTAGGTGAACATGAATAGAAAAAACATGTAGGCAATCTGTGGAGAGAAATAGTAATAAATAAATAATATATTTGGGGGGCTTAAAGTTAAGATAAGAGAGCGGAAATTAAAGGTATTCCGGATTGTCACTGGGGAGGAATAGTTAACAATTATTTATAAGATCTAAGCAAATTAGTTGCAAAGTGATACTTTAAAATATAAACCACCAAAAATCCCTTGGATCTGATTGCACCTAAGTGATCTCAAGAAAGCATATAAGTAAGTAATTTTTACATTGTCTAGATAAGACACTAAACAGGCTCATTTTTTAAGAATATAGTTTGGCCTGCCCGCATGATTGCGAGGCCGCTGGAGGAAAGTGGCAGTGAACTTCTGTGCGAATGAGTCAAAGATTGGGGGAAAGGTTAAAAGCGGCATATTTTGTCAGGAATTCTTTATCAACTTCAGTTCAGACAATCCGAGCCATACAGATAACAGTATGTCTACTATTTGGAAGTACAACCTCTTTCAGAAGAGTGACCATCTGCTCTGAAAGCAGGGCAGCGATACTAGCCTTGAGCTCACTAACCGTGCCTTCAAGACAGGTTAAGGCAAGCTTAACCTCGTTATTCATGATAAAGCTCAGAACCTGTCAAGAAAGGTAGCATAGCTTCGCTATCAGTATAATAGGAACGCGTGGTGTTCCACTCTAATCGTGTGTTCTATTACTGGGTAGCTAAGCTTTCCGGCAGCTTGTCCAAAGTAGGGCTGCCATCGATTCATGTGCTGTTTGAAGATTCTTTTGCAGAAGATCGATCGTAAGTAGTGACCTCTTTGTACTTAAGGGGGGGAGAATGCTTTAGAAGCTTCAAAAAATCGATTATTTTGCTTAAATCTCTTCAAAAATAATCTAAGAATATGTCCCCAAAGTTTTAGATGGGAATTCTAAATATTTTCGAAGCTAGAAGGGTATTAAGAAGCTAGTGACCGAGCGTTTAGCAGATACATATATGAGCGATTGGGCAGAAAGCGAAAACTTTGACGCGCGATTTCTCGGTTTCTCATTTTTACGATTTTTCTTAAATGGCGGGCAGGACAGAAAAAAACTAAACGTCGCGACGTGTCGTATGAAATTGGAGCAAAGTTTATTATCTTTGGAATTAAATTATCTTCTATTTAAACTAAAAAAAAGCTAAGAAAAGTCAAGTTTGAACATATTTTTAAACAACATAAAGTAAAAAACTTTTTTTTTTTTAATTTTTAAAAAATTTATAAAATTTTACATTTTTTTAGAATTGTTTTAGTTTAACCAGAGATAAATTATTATAAAATATGAGTCTCTTTGAATATTTTTTTTCAATAAAAATTGCGACCTGCATCCTACCCGCCATCCGACAAATGCACATGCATGAGATGCATCGGGCAATTGCTTCCTAAAGGCAGAATACCAAAGATTTCGTTTCCAAAAAATGTGTGAATGATGTTTAAATATATGTATATATAACTATAAACCCTAGAAAATTCGCTTAAATCAATTATTTCTTTCCTTACCGAAAAAATTTCTCAAAAAACTCGATTTTTTGAAGCCTCTGCTTAGTCTACACCAAAAGGTTGCGAATCTTATCGAATTGTAGCTGTAGACGCTTTATAGGCAAAGAAGATGTAGAAACGTCTCAAGACTTTATTTTTGATTGTTTGCAAGATGGAGATGTTATCTGAAAGGGTGTGCTCCCAAGTGCGTAGGGAGCTCACCCTTTCAGATAACACACCAAGCTTGCTGAAATAGGTATTAAACACCGAATTTGTATTGGCTTAAAGGTGGTTTGTCGACTTATAACATAGTAAATGACTATATATAGAAGCTCATGTGCGATCCCTGGATGAAGCATCAAACCTATAATCACCTATAGTTCGGTGAGCATATAATAAAAGCAAATCTAGACTAGCATCTAGGTTCGAATGCAATTGAAGAAAGTACTGGAATATCAGGCATTTTTGGATATAACATGGATTTTTAAGATGAATTCATGTTCTGAGGCCTTCCATTTCGCCATTGTCTGTCTCTCAGCCCTTTCGGAAATTTCATTGTATGTGATTCTTTGGACAGAGGAATGACCCTTTTATTTATTTATTATTTTATTCAAATATTATATGACCCAAAATTTATGGAATAATAGAGTCAAAATACCAGGTTGTTTAATAAGTTTTGTCGTTCGCTAAGAGAAGGAGTTGCTGCTAGACTTCTTTTTTTGATTTGTTGGTACACTTTTCATATCTGTCAATTCATTTTTTGTTTACAAGCCATTTAGTGTCGCCGTGTCAAAGTATTTTTTTACAATGGAAAAAATTGAATATCGTGCAGTGATAAAATTCTTATTTTTAGAAGGCGTAGCACCAAAAGAAATTCACAAACGAATGTTAAAAGTGCATAATGATTGTTAATCTACAACAGTAGAAAGATGAGTTGTTGAATTTAAACGGGGTCGTACAAGCCTTGGAGGCGATTCACGTCAGGGACGTCCAAAAAGTGCATCAACAACAGAAATCATAACCAAAATAGGATAAGGTTTTGGAAGATCATCGATTGACTGAGAGAGATTTAGTAGAGGCTCTACACATCTCATTAGATAGTGTGAGCTATATTTTAAGTGAAATTTTGGGTTTTAGAAAGCTGTATGCACAATGGGTGCCGCATTCGCCAACAATGGAACAAATTCACATTCGAATTCGACTTTCTCTGCAACATTCGGAGCGTTTTAAAAAGGATAAAGTAGATTTTGTATGTCAATGCATTACTATGAATGAAACTTGGGTCTATCACCATGATCCCGAATCAAAACAAGAGGCTTGAGAGTGGTGTGAACTTGGTTCTTCGGCTTCGAAACGAGTTCGAAACCGGAAATCGGCCAAGAAGGTTATGGAATCAGTTTTTGGGATGCGGGAGGAATTATGTTTGTGGATTACTTGGGATCTACAAATTGGAGGATTGTTGGAGCAAGTGTATTAATGTCCAGGAACTTATTCAGTATAAAATAAATAAGTGTATTTTGAATCATAAAATTGTGTTTTTCTTATCAAAAGACAAAACTTATTGGACAACCTGGTATTGGTCATTTCACTAAGAATCTCTTATTTCACAAAAGTATTGTTCATAAGAACCAGGAAAATTTAGGAAAAAATAACTCTCACTATAGGGAAGTGTGCGATTACTTCACAGCCACACTTGAAGTATTTAGGGATAAAATTGGACACCAAACTGAAATCCTAGAAGCACTTGGCATCCAAATCTAATAAAGCAAATATGATTTACAATGCCTTATCAAGACTGATGGCAAATAGAGCCTGTGTGCCCTCCAGCCGTCGACTTCTAATTGCAAAAGTCATGAGCTCAGTAATTCTTAATTTGATAAGTGGAAAGCAGTTCGCGAAGCGGCAATTTTCATCGTGACTGAATTAAGACAGTTACAATAGAATAGGCGTCAGTCTGTACGTGCTATAAAGGAACTATAAAGGAGACGTAAAATGTCTTGTCACTCCCACGAAGTAATACCTCAACTGGTAGTTCCGTGGGAGAGTCTTGACTTGGGAAAAAGACATAATTATTTATATAAATGCATAATAACACTCAAGAACTTTTTTCGTTAAAAACGCAATATAATTGAAGTCATCAGATATTCAAAGCATACATTTAGCAGCTTATGGAACGCATATTGTGTTTTTAAGGCTATTTGAAAATAACGGTCGAATATAAGATTTGCTTTTTAGTATTTTACAGTAGCAACTAGGCAATATAGAAATATCCGTCTATATCAAGAGCACTTAGATATTAATAGCATAAGACTTATATCGGTATTCTGCTTGAGACGATTGTCTCAAGTCTCTAATTGTCACTATAGTAATTTAGTGACTCTGTTAGTCACTACTTTACTGTATCAAAATGAGACTCCTGACTAACAGAGTCAGATAATCGTCTCAAGCAGAATACCGATATTAATTGTAATATAAAATATTTATATTGTTTCTACTTACCGAATCTGCCCAGAACTTCGTAATTGGTGCGGTATAAAATTCATAGAATTTCTTCTTCAAACGCAGCGGCTGATGCTGCTTTAACTCGTAGTCGCCCAAATTAAAAATATCACGGAACTGTGATGGATCGGAATCGGTGAGTGAAACCTTCGCGGCGGCGGCGGAGCAACGAACCAAGACGACAAAGAAACAAACGATTAGTTCAAACACAAATACATGCACGAATATTTATGTAAATTTGTATGTGTGGCATACATAGGCAATGCAAGAACTAAACTAGATTAATTACAAAGTGACAAGTTTTCGAGGTGAACGTGATTTATTTACATAAAAAATGCGATTTAATGTTGGATTTGTGCAAGAACATTCCATTTGGCATTAATGCCGCGTATCATTATTTATTTATATTATTTATTTATAATTTCCGTTTTATGTAAATAGCAATTAAAATAGAAATATAAAGAGCAACAACAATTTATTGAACGCAGAACGGTGATTGAGGTGACTTTGACAAGCGAAAAGCATAGTTGAAAGTTGTTGGTGCAGAGGTTTTGTAGCGAGTGTGTTGACATACATATGAACACTACATAGTATTACGTAATATATAAGAGTATACAGCTACGTATATGGATATAATTACAATATATATATGTATATGTGTATGTGGCAAGGAGAAAGCGTGATTTTGCAAGCGTTATTATGTGCTTATAACGGTACAGGTGAAGCAGCAGCAAGCATGCTAACGCACACACACGCGTTTGTACGTATAAATATATGTGTATGTGTGAATCATATAATAAATAGCATAGCATAAGCATTAGCCGTGGTTATTAGTGGTATAAGTGGGTGGAGAGGAATTTCAAGGATTAAAGGAATTAGCAGAAATATGCACACGCAAGCAAAATAAATGCATATGAAAGCGCAGTGTAGAGATTTTGCATTTATTTTTTATTTTTTTTTTTTTTAATTTCTAAATGCAAATGCAATCAACAGAATTGGATTTTGCTCAGCTGTTAAATCATCGATTTTTAGAAGCGACAAACGTGACTTGCATACATTTCATTTAGTGAATCTAGTAAATTATATGTTATTATATACATAATCACTCAAGTATATAGCATACAAAGTGAGTATGATTTTCACATATTTTGTAGTTTTATGGTTCTACTTATAGGAAAGCGGTTATATTTACTTGCGAATTGGAAAAAAAGTAATTTTTTTTTTTTTTGATTTTTTTAAAGAGGAATTTATTTAATAGATAAAAAACCAGCAAAACGTTAACATCAGCCACACCGAAGTCTAAATAACTTCACAGGTTCAAAAGTTTTCCATACAATAAGTTGATTTCGATCGGTCAGTTCATATGACAGCTATATGCTATAGTCACTCGATCTGAACAATTTCTTCACAGATTCCTCTGCTTTATTGAAAAATTACCGGAGCCAAATTTTGTGATGATATCTCTTCAAATAAAAAAGTTTTCTATACAAGAACATGATTGCGATAGGTCAGTTTGTATGACAGCTATACGCTATAGTGGTCCGATCCAGAAAATTTGTTCGCATATTGTAGTTTTTTTTTTGGAAATTAATTTGTGCCAAATTTCGTGAAGTTATCATGTAAAATAAAAATTTTTTTAATATAAAAGGTTGATTTCGATCGGTCAGTTCATATGGCAGCTATATGCTATAGTTGTCCGATATCGACAGATTTGGCTAATTAGCAGCGCTTTTAAGAAAACAGAATGTGTGCGAAATTTCAAATCCATGTCTCAAAAACTGAGGGACTAGTTCGAGCATATACAGAACAAGTAAGGAAGGGCTAAGTTCGGGTGTCACCGAACATTTTATACTCTCGCATGATAAAGTGATAATTGAGATTTCATTATCCGTCATTTACATATTTTTTTTTATTTTGGTTCCTATTGTATACATATATTGTATTATACAGAGAAGGCATCAGATGGAATTCAAAATAGCGTTATATTGGAAAAAAGCGTGGTTGTGAACCGATTTCCCCCATATTTCGTATATGTCATATATATGTTAAGAGACTATTATATACCGAATTTCATTGAAATCTGTCGAGTAGTTCCTGAGATATGGTTTTTGGTCCATAAGTGGGCGACGCCACGCCCATTTTCAATTTAAAAAAAAGCCTGGGTGCAGCTTCCTTCTGCCATTTCTTCCGTAAAATTTAGTGTTTCTGACGTTTTTTGTTAGTCGGTTAACGCACTTTTAGTGATTTTCAACATAACCTTTGTATGGGAGGTGGGCGTGGTTATTATCCGATTTCTTCCATTTTTGAACTATATATGAAACCTGAAAGAAACGACTCCATAGAGTTTGGTTGACATAGCTATAGTAGTGTCCGAGATATGTACAAAAAACTTAGTAGGGGGCGGGGCCACGCCCACTTTTCCAAAGAAATTACGTCCAAATATGCCCCTCCCTAATGTGATCCTTTGTGCCAAATTTCATTTTAATATCTTTATTTATGGCTTAGTTATGACTTTTTATAGGTTTTCGGTTTCCGCCATTTTGTGGGCGTGGCAGTGGACCGATTTTGCCCATCTTCGAACTTAACCTTCTTATGGAGCCAAGAAATACGTGTACCAAGTTTCATCATGATATCTCAATTTTTACTCAAGTTACAGCTTGCACGGACGGACGGACGGACGGACGGACGGACGGACGGACGGACGGACGGACGGACGGACGGACGGACAGTTATGACTTTTTATAGGTTTTCGGTTTCCGCCATTTTGTGGGCGTGGCAGTGGACCGATTTTGCCCATCTTCGAACTTAACCTTCTTATGGAGCCAAGAAATACGTGTACCAAGTTTCATCATGATATCTCAATTTTTACTCAAGTTACAGCTTGCACGGACGGACGGACAGACAGACATCCAGATTTCAACTCTACTCGTCACCCTGATCACTTTGGTATATATAACCCTATATCTAACTCTTTTAGTTTTAGGACTTACAAACAACCGTTATGTGAACAAAACTATAATACTCTCTTTAGCAACTTTGTTGCGAGAGTATAAAAACAGACTGAGTCTGTTAAGGATATGAAAACATCATTCCATGGGAGAAATTTTCTTCATTGGCTCTTAAAGCACGTTTAAAGGTTTGGCATCCGAAAACACTAAGTTCAAAAATTCTTAAAATTAAAAATACGTTCATATTTCCGAAACTTATTGCCAGATCAACTTAAATTATATTTATATTGTAATTTTTTAATATTATTGTAAATGTCAGTAGGTCACTGAGCCAACACAAGCATGCCAACGGTTCGTTTAGTTTTCCACACACTTGTTATAAGTCTCGGCTGGGACATTCCTCAGTGCCGTTTTTGGTTTCTTTTGTTCTCGGTTCTGTTTGGGAGTGCTATTCGTTGGGCTGTTGGACAGTTTCGACGTCGTATTCATAAACTCATGTCTCGTTTCCTATAAGGAGGCGTTTGATGAACGTAGGGACCGCAGGTACATTGTTAAGCATCTCTTCTGCAACCTCTAATCGACGTCGTGTATTAAAAAAGCTTTTTTGATATAAGTCTAACATTGATTGGCCTTCATACCTCAAACACTATCAGAAATTGTGTAGTGTCTATTCATAAGAGATGTTGCGATCCTTTACTATCTCTCTGCTAACAACATGATGATTTTAAGCGCGGTTTCCTTCACATTATCGAAGTTAGCGACGTTAAAAAAATCTTCTATTACTTCACGACGCTCACTGAATGCTTTGTATCGCTCAAATACTTATATTCGTGAGAAAGAAGACCCTCAAAAATACTTCTACAACATCTTCAACCGCCCGATAGCCCTTATTTCACTGTAAACAAAAAGTCTCATACAAACGTAGTTCAGTTTATTATTCGATGATAAAAAATTACACTGTCAAACACTAATTGACATATGGAGATCGAAATTCTCTTGAGCATAAAGGTACCATTCTAGGAAATATCAGTCCGAGTCAAATTTGCTCATATGGATAAACTTCCTAATTTCTAACTAGCGCAGCTGAGACACCAATGGACTTGATAATTTCAGATATGCCACATTTTTCACTCTATTTTAGAGTATATTTTAATTTGAGTATTTTCTATCTACTTTAAGAACTTTCTACATTTTTTTTTTTTTTTGAGTGAATCTTTCTGATTTTTTAATAAGAGTTATTCACCATCTCGGGATGGAAACGAATTTAACAAAGCAGAGATTCTGAAAAGTAGTTCAGTTGTTCTTCAAAAATAAATGGTGAAAATTACACAAAATGACAAAAGGAAACTGTTACAGACGAAATCGTAAAAAAAATGCATGATGATTTAGGAGGATACCAGGTAAAATAAAGTGATCGAGATAAGTAGCTGACACTCGAAAAATAACAAAGGAAGGAGGTTTTTTTTCAGTATGTGAAAACTGTGTGAAAAAACCGGGTAACTCGTTACCTAACTATCGACCATTACAATCTGTCTGAAATCATATTTGAGACCTTTATGTGTCTTCTGTTTGGTTCGTTTGGAGCAAAATTATTATATTTTTAAGCATTCACATATCTTTCACATCGAAATCGTTGAAAAAGGGTGATATATTTTTATTTTAAAATACTCTCATGTTGTATGAGAGAGTTTCACAGGCTCTAGCTAAGTACGAGTATTTCGTTTTTTTTTTATATTGAAAAGCCCAATTAGCAACTTGTTTGCTATGTTGCACTCGAGAATAAATAAACAAATGAAAATTAATTAATCGAAAAATAGAATTGACCATAAAAAGCTTTAAATTGATAAGCTTCATATTTACATTGTGCACTTTTTTAAACTTCCATGTAATTGGTTTTGCTGGCGAAGGGCTTTTTGCTGAGCATTTTTAAGGATTTTTTTATAGAATAGAATAGAATTTGCGGTTTTTGATTTTATAACATAATTTTACATATCAAATCATTTTAGCCTATTGTTGGGGAGAATACGCTCTTTGCATAAAAAGTGAGAAACTTGTAAATAAATACGAGTACTTCTGCGAGTATGAAGAGATAATATATGTAAGTGAATAAAAAAAGGCTTAAAGCTAAATTTTGGCTTCAAATTACCCGAATTTGGAGACCATAAATTCGGATCAAAGGAAAATAACAATAAAATTAAATGAAGAACTCTTCAAAATATTATAGACAAAAAGTTTATTTTATTACGAAATTAAAAAGAGGCTTCCTTATAATCCTACTTTTCCAATATTCAATAATAAAGCGTTAAACTATTCAATACTACAAGCAAACTGCTTAAATATGTGTATAAGATGAGCTTGTATGTATGTTTGTACGTGTGTGTGCATGTGATGCATCAAACTCTCAACAAATGCAGCAAGCTAAAAGCTCTTTCATCTGGCTAAAGTCCAAAAGAAACTAATAACATTTCAAAACACTTGACCAGAAACTAACTTTAGAGAGTTCACCAAGAGCACCAGCTGTGAGACCGACCTGAAATTAATTTAAATAATTGTTTTTCTACTTTTCTAAGAATATTATCTGTGAACTACATAAGTTAGGAGTAACGTGTTGTCATGTGAAATCAAGTAATTATTTTGAGTATTTTCAAAAAGTGTATAAATATAAATAATTTAAAAAAAACTATAACGGATTACGTGGAAGTACTGTGACTGCTTGGTTTGAGACTTTGCTGCGGTGAATTGTGTCAAGGCTAACAAGTGATTGTGTTTTAAAAATTTCACTACACAATACCAGGTAGCTACACTAAGTGTATCAAGTCTTATGTGAGTAATCAGTGGAGTGCTTATGTGAGGCTCGGAGTTAAGTGGAAGTGACGTGGAGTGGATTGGAGTAGGTTGAGTGTTGGAGAGTAAAACGAAGAATTTAAAATTTAAGAACTATTACTTGACAATATAATAACTAATGGTGTATTATTTGTCATTCCCAAATTTGGTGTAAATTAACATGTGGTTTTTCGATAACTGAAATTTCTTGAATTCAGAATATTTGATGATCCTAAACACAGTGTTTGTGTATATACATATAATAATGTGAGTTAATAATATGAGTATAAACATGTTGTTCCAAGACATTGCTGCCTAAAAATATAGGGTGTTTTTCGATTGGGATTTGAACTCTAAACCGATGCCGCTCGACTGTACTCAGTCGTGATAAATTTGATCACTTTTCGCCTGTCTTTTATTGGAAAGTTTTTTCAACTTCATGATGTAACTTGAATTTAAATAGCCTCCTTTAAAAGCTCAAGCTTTATTTTAGTATTGTTAATTGTGCTATTATACCATATGTATATTATAATTATTCCTAAAGGCAAACTTCGGATTAGGGACCCCTTTTTAGTAAAACTTTGGATGTATTTTTTCTCTATATCCTGTCTATATCCTGTCAAAGTATTCGACTTAAGCAGTGTAATACGAACTTTCAGAGTTTGAGTTTTTATTGAAAAAGATTATATTCACTCTTGGTTATTGTTTCGTGCGTATTTTGAACTTGGGAAATTTTGCTTTTTTTCTACGAATGAATGTCTCTTGATCAAAAAGGGGCTTTACTGAAAACAAAAAGTAGATCAATGGGCTGGGCTCTGCGCCATGCGAAGCAATCCCTCGCAAGCAATTTTTTACATTTCCTGCAGACTAAACTCAGTGGATGCCCAAAGGAGCTTGTTACGGGCGAACCCATCAAAATATGTACATAGTGATTTGGAGTATCGTCGTGATAAAATTTTGCGCCAGATTGGCCGAAACAGCTTCGGACACGTACGCTAAAATTGTAAGAGTGTATGGTGATAGTACTCTTAGTCGTGACCAAGCTCACAATGGTTGTCCCTGCGCGCCCCCCCGCCAGAAAAAAGCTCGCATGAGCAAGTCGAAGGTGAAAACAATGGTTATTGGTTTTATTGATAGCCGTGGAATCGTCCACAAAGAATACGTTCCACCGGAGAAAACTGTGAATCAAGTCTAATATTGCCAAGTACTCGAAAGATTGCGAAAACGAGTCAACAGGGTGCGCCCAGACATCGCTCGTAACTGGATCCTTCATCACGACAACGCGCCGTGCCACACCGCCCTCAGCGTGTCCCAGTATTTGGACTCTAAAGGGATCGCCGTGTTGCAACAGCCGCCTTATTCGCCCGATATGTCACCCTGTGAATTTTTTTGTTTCCTAAAACAAAATCGGTGGTCAAAGGAACCTATTTTGACTCGATTACGGACATCCAGGCGGCCGAGACGAGGGTACTCGCGGACATCCCAGTCGAAGCGTTCCAGAAATGTTACGAAACATGGAAAATGTGCTGGAATCGCTGTATAGCTGCCCAAGGGGACTACTTTGAAGGGGATGGCAGAGTTGTAGAATAATTTTCAAATATACGGTTTTTATGGAATCAGTCTCATTACTTAATTGTCATACCTCGTATTTCACGATAAATCTGGTATGGTTTACAGAACTTAGTTGGTACCTGATTTCTAAAACATGGTAATATTGTTGAACAGAGCGTGAAGAAGAAATTTGTATGCCTCTGGCTACTTCCAGATAGCTGAATCTCGCTGGAGTCTATTCACAACTTTCTTAATAAGCAGACAAACGTGGTATGAAGGAATATGGGCCGCACAAGTCGATTGCTAAAGTTGAAAAGTAAAGACTTGAGAACTCTAGTAGTCACGGTTTTAATGGAAGATTTGCCAGCAGACTGGTAACATCATACAACGATTATTGAAGAAGCTGTCAAGAGGTAGAAGAAGAAGATACTGCAGAACGTCTTGTATACGAATGCAAAGCTGAATATACGAAAATTATCGTAGCTCTCGGTCTCGGGTTATTGATGAGATCTTGGAATTAGAATTTACTGTTACCTACTTACCTACCTAGATACAAATATTAAATACCTAAGAGCTTTAACCACAATTATTTCGGTTAATTATTGAACTGGTATTTGCTAAAAATCTCGACGAAATTTCCTCGCAATTTCAGATTTCATGACAATTTGAGACATCTATTATTTTACTTACAAGTGGCGATGTATAGGTGTAAAGTTCAAAATATAGTGACACTACATTTATATACTTATATAGATAGGTATATACCATAAAATAAATATATATGTGAATATGTAACTTATATAGCTATTTGTTTCCCACGCCAAAAAAATAAACAAATTTTATGTAACTAAAATGCATATGTGAGTGTTATGCAATAACATTTGTATGTATGTATATAGGTAGGTATAAACAATATGTATGTTTATTGCACTTTTACAACTAACGCATTAACTATGTAGATATGTATGGAGTATAGTAGGTGGCGTTTCATTAAATACTTATTACTCACTTTTCCATTCTCTTGTACTTTGGTATCACGTAGGGAGTATGTGTCCGCCAAAAGTGCCTGCAAAGGTTCAGTTTGGAATTCATGCGATGAATCATCAGTCAATTTGCCATTATAAGAGACAGTTTTTGTGTATGTATATGTTTGTGTTGACAGACAGAGACAGAAACAGTTAAAGAAAAGGTGTTTAACACAATCGTATTCTAATTTTTAAGTTCGCTGGTTGAAAAACAAAATTATTTTGTCTGCTTTGGAATAAGAAAATCTGAGTCGACATGGCAAGGTTTGCAAAAAAAAGAAAATAATTAAATAATTAAAATACTGTGTGCATATTTATAAAATAAATAAAAAAATTATAAACAATTATATACCAATTAGATCTGAAATATGTACTGTAAATATGTTTGAATGTTCGAAATTATGCACATTTATATCTACAGCACTCGGATTATACATAATTATTGTCATATAAATAAATATTTTTTATCTAAATTAATTTATTGTAAGCTACATAAATTTTATTTTCTAAATTTGTAATGCTTTTATATCTTTTGTTGGGTTTCGTTATATATAATTTAGAAATGTACTTTGCATAACTTAACGTCACGTTTAGTTCACTCATCTAATCAGTATTATTAGTACAAATTAGTAATAAAATTAACGCCTAAACTTCGATTCTTCTAACATAATATACGAAACAGGGTTCCCTAATAGATATTATGTTTCGAACTTGCTTCCAAACTGTTGCCCTTCTATCAGTAACCATAAGGCAGTGGCATTTGTGAACTTCATGAAAAATATCCCCTTAAAATTGTATAATTAGCTATAATACCCGTTACAAATACAAAATATTTCTTCGAAGTACTTCATTCCGATTGTTCAACTTGCTAAAGCTGTATAGAAGAAAACGAGGTGGAATTATATTCTTACTTTCTGCTCTATTGCCTGGCATTTGCCAGATTTAAGTTGAAATATCACTGCAGACACACCTTTGAAGAATTTAAGGGGCACCCCTAGTACGAAATTTTCAAAAAATCAATTTTTTTTCATATTTCGATAGGTTATACCTTTAAAAATAACATACTAAAATTTCAAATCGATATCTGAAACAGTTTTTCAGTTACAGCCATTTAAAACAGAAGCCGTTAGAAAGTTAGATAGTTGCATTAGAGCTTTAAACGCGTTTTTCTCGAAACAGCATTTTTCGAATTTGCTCCGTACAATGACCTATCGATTTTTGATCTGATCAAAAAATCGAATATTGGCAGCCCAAAAACGACCAAAATTTTGGGTAAAATTCGACTTTATTTTTTTTTAAAACGCTGCTATGTTGTCAATTTTTGGGCTTTTTATCGTAGGTCATTGTACAGACAATATTATCTAGTTTAACGAGAATTTTTTTTTTTAGATTTCATGCACGGATAAGGCCGGAATCACTGCAGCAGTGAAGGACCTTTTTTTCGCGCCGTTGGAGACTGACTATAACTTAAAAAATATTTAATTTTTTTCTTCAAAAATTTCACTGTATATTCTTGAAACATGTATATATATATATATATATTCTTAAAATTTTGAAAGAATTGATAAAGTATTTTTTTAATAAAAATTCCCAAAATTCACCTTTTTTTTAGGCCATTACTCTAGGTGTGCCCCTTAACAAGGTGGCGATTGATATTAACCGCCATAATACATTCGTGGTAAGATGAAAACGTTTCATACATATATCTACTATGAGGTGACGACTTATAAGGGGTTTTTGTGCCACAAAAAGCGCAAATATCTGTCTTGCTGTCTCCAGATCGATAATTCTTCAACCAGACCTATCACGTTGTACTAGGCGGACCATTAGCGTTTTAGATCTGAACGATCTTCTTGCACTCCTGCTCACTGAGAGCATTCGTCAGCAATTCGCTAAGAGAGAACAGTGGGACGGCATTACAACTTACTCATTACGTAAAGAAACAAATTGACTACCTCGCAAAGCTACTGCGTCGAATACTTTCAGAGCTGGAGTGTTTTCGTCCATTCGGACAACATGACCTAGCCAGCTTAGACGCTGTCTATTAATTCGCTGAACTATGCCAATATCGTCGTACATCTCCTACAGCTCATCGTTCCATTCTCCGTGGCCAATGCTCAAAGGATCATAAATCTTTCGCAGAACTTTTCTCTAGAAAACTCGCAACGTCGACTCATCAGTTGTTGTCATCGTCCAAGCCTCTGCACCATATAGCAGAACGGGAATAATGAGTGACTTATAGAGTTTGGTTTTTGTTCGTCGAGAGAGGACTTTATTTCTCAATTGCCTACTCAGTCCGAAGTAGCACCGGTTGGCTCAAAATTATATAATTCACTAATTAATGATCCGACAGCTGTGAAAGTTATACACGCGCCTGTTGAAGGCTTTTATCAGGTCAGGGACTTTTCTATTGACCGGTTAGATAGTTTTTTGCAGTCTCTTGAAAGTTAAACGAATATAACTTATATTATGCCTTAACACTAGTAGTCTCATTTTGGGTGCCAACACATCTCTTTCGGGGAAGGGAAACTATATTATTAAGGGTATTCTAGTCTAGAAATTAAAAAAAAATCGATTTTTTTTTTATATTTTCAAAGTTTAACTATTCAAGAATATTTTCACAAGAGGATTTTTCAAAATTCAAATTATTTTCGGAGATGTAGGCATTTTTCTGACCCGACATCCAAACTGGTTCGGCCGGAACGCGAAACTTTAAACGCGTTTTTCTCAAAACTGACTTTTTCGGAACGATGCCCACGATTTCTCAGGTTCTACTGGACCGATTTACTTCAAATTTTTATAGAGTCTTCTTTATAAGCTTGTCTATGGTTGGAACTAGCCCCATCTCCAAATTTTTATTTTTATTATTTTTAAAAAATTCGAAAGAGTCAGAAAAAGTGATCCAAAAACACTTTTTTTTTAGGCAGTCGCCATTTTGTGAAAAATTTTTTTTTGCACTTTTCCGTACTTCTGACCATTGCGACATTATTCTAGATTAATAATCTTTTTTTCTTTTTGGTTTCAGATAACTAGGAGGGTTGAAATCATGGGCATGGTCACGTGGATATTTTTAGAGACCCCCACTTCGTCAGCTCATAATTTTTGAAATTTTTTACTTTTTTTTAGTTTTTTCTCTACTCTTCTAAAATTAACAAATAACTAATAAAAAAAATGGATAGTAAAAATATGAATTGCCTTTTTTTACGACACTTTAAAAATTACCTGAAATTCCTGCTTCTAGACTAGAATACCCCCTTAAAGTCTGTGAAAACATGGATTATTGCTTAGTACTGTCAAACTAATTATGACATCTTAATTTAATTTAATGAGATTTTCAAATTTTACTTAAAGCCGGTGCCTTAATACTATTTTGCTTTAACATCAATATCAGCTCTGATTTTTGTATTGAGTGGGTATATTATATATTTTCACATAAAATATAATGATTTGATTTTTTTAGTGCCTACTATATTATAAGTCTTACTTGTATATTTAAATAAGATCTAGATTTATTATGTGTATACGGTTTTAAGCTCAAAAATCAATAAAAAACATTCATATGGTTGATATTTCAAACACTCCAACTAAATATTGCTTCTATTTTATACTAATATAACTATCTATTTTAATAATTACATCGTTCACTACCTCTCTCTTGAATGAAAACTCTATGCATAAAAGAACAACTATTTCAAAATTTTAATCTCCATTATGCACACAATAATATGTTTGGAAAATAATAACATTCGAGTGCAGAATAATCCACCAGTGTAACACTCACAATTGTTTTTTGTGTATAAATGTTTCATTGTACGTTTTGTTGTTGTCATTTTGACAAATAAAACAATCAACTGCAAAATTGCAGCACAAAATGGCAACAAAGGAGAGAGTTCGTGCGGTAGTTTATCATAACGCCGTGTCAGCTTCCTTTGTCACATTGCGGAGGAGATAAAAGCTTAAGCGCAAACCCACACTCACACCAATGCAGTGGCACGCACACACTTATATGCAAATATGTACATATGTATGTATGTATTGTTGAGCACTTACATGTGTCGAATGAGATGTTAAACTATTGTACGACGGTGAAGTCTTTTCGATTGTTATAAGTTTGCACTGAAGTAAATTCATAAAAATGTAACGGTAAAAGACAAAGAGCAGGAGATACGTGTAGAGCATTAAAGATATAAGATAAAGATAGAGTAGTAATATTTAGTTGCATAGTCATGAAGAGAGTTAGTTAATATAGCAATTCAACTTAATTTCATAAGACTGGATAACACAAGTATTCTTTTATATTTTTACTACACACACACAACAGACTATAGCGTTCTTCAGTATTTGAAGCATGTCTTGTCGCTTCAAAAAATACACAACTAAAGCAAAAAAAAAATAAGCTGCTGTATGTAATCATACTTGGAAATACATACACATATACGAGTATTTATAGTTTATAAAGCTATAGTAAGATCATACAAGCGCTCGCAGGGGTTGGCGCAAGAAATACTTAGAATGTTTAACTATAAATACATAAACACAGATATAAAGCCTGGAACTTTTTTACGTTTAATAGGCGTAACTCGTTAACTTTTTAGTTCAATAGTCGCTAATTATCGATTTTTTTTCTATTTAGTCAAATTATCGACTCCAAAAAGTAAGTCGATATGTGATGAACAATTTAAAAGTCAAACTTATTCAATTCATTTTCATTAAAAAACTAGTAGTATTATCTAGAAATTGTTCTTTCTTATTATTTCCAGCAAGCACTATAAAAGTCAAACACAGATTTGAAAATTATCGATAGCTGGAATAGTGAATTAAAAAGCTAACAAGAATTTGGTGAATATCCTTAATATTTTTTTTTTAATCCTGAATACCAAAATAAAATAAAACAAATGCAAAAAAAAATACAAACTAACGATGTTACAATCGATATCAATCGGTATCGAAGACATAAGTCATTGAGATCTAATGTCACAAGGACAGAGAATTTGAATATAAAATACTCCACGAAGTGTACATAGATATTTTTGATATGAAACGCGTTCCAGCTCGACTCTTCCCGATAAAGCTGAATTTTTTTCCGAACGAGTACCGTAAACAGGTCTCATTCGTGGAGAACACTTTAAATGCCGATAAGACATGGGTTTATGAGTTTGACATGCAAACAAGTTAAGAATCATCGAAATGTAGGAAAAATATTGAGCAGAAACACAAACACCACGCCAAAGCTACTCAAAAATCAAGGTAATGCTCTTTGTTGCTTTCGATATTCGTGTTTTGCTGCATCATGAATTTGTTCCGGAGGGACAGACGGTCAATAAGTATTTGGCGGTGTTGAGGCGTTTGCGTGCGAAAATCCATCGAAAACGACCGGAATTGCGGTAGAACAACTGATGGATTTTACAAAATGTTAACGCATAATGGCACCACGCCACGATTGTGACCGAATTTAAAGCCGATAACGCAATGAATACCTTCGATCAACCACCGTATTCACCGGATTTGGCTCCGTGTGATTTTTTCTTGTTCCTCAAACTGAAATTGCTGCAACGTGGAACCCGTTTTCAGTTGATTGAAGAGATAAAACAAAATTTGCTGAAGGAGCTGAAGGCCATCCAAAAAAGTGATTTTGAAATGTGTTTCAAGGACTGCAAAAATCGTTGGCATAAGTCTATTACATTTGGTGGGGATTACTTTAAAGGCGACAAAATAAATATTTATGAATATTAAAAAATGTTGCGTTTCATTTACAATTTCCGGGTACTTCACAATGCATGTAGCATGAAAAAGAAAACTAACTAACCCGTATACTATATACATAACCAAGCAGATATTACAGTATCGACTATGGATACTTTTCATCCATAACTATACAATACAGTTAAGAACTTTGCTCGAAAATGCTATGAAAATCATTTTGATCATTACCAAATATTTTCCAATTATATAATAGCACTTCTTTGACTTTTATAATGGGTGTTTTCACCAAAATGTTAGTTCCGTTCAGGCGTTGTGTCCAATCTTGTGTAGGCCTAATCGCCCGGCAGGGTCGGTAATTCGAACAACTTTGGATCGGTGTTGCACCATGTTTACTCTAGTGGATAATATACATCCCCAGAGGCGCCGTACACTGCGCTACAAAAATAGAAGCAGAAATTCGAAGAAGACCCGAATGAATACTTACATTCGCCATCGAGCGCGACTTTTGGATCTGTGCTCATTCATTTTATGGAAGACTTGGAGAAAGTATTTTGGTTAACGAGCTTATAAAATCCAACTCGCGCATGGTGAATGGGCCCAAAACGAGTTGGTCACCAAATCCAGATTTTCACAAGAAAATTTTGTTCAGGGATGAAGCTCACTTTTGGTTGAATTGGTGCGTTAATAAATAAATAAAATCGTCGAACTTTGAGTAAAGACAATTACATTACTGAGACCTGTTATATTTTCAATAAGTTGCTGCGTGGTGTGCTCTGTGAGCAGCGGGCATCATTGGTTCATATTTCTTAAAAAAAAGAAGCCAACCATAATGTTGCAGTGAATGCGGAACGCTATAGAGCCATTATTAACAACTGTTTCGTGTCTGAATTGGAAGTTGTTGATGTGGATGACTTTTGGTTCAAACCAGACGACTCCGTAAGCCATTCAACCAACGTAACAATCGATTTATTGAAGGAAGCTTTCGGTGAGTGCATTCTCTCGCGGCCTGTGTCGTGGATTTAGATTATATAAAGTAATAATAATAGGCGTTTCAAGACTTTCGGGTATTGGGTTATTGGTATATGGTATAAGTAATTTATTTGAACAATAAACTGTGAGAAAAATTCAATCATACCCATTTATAGCTATTCTCAACTCAAAAATAAGCATTTTTTTCTAACCTCTGCTTTAATCTTTTTTATTTGTAATATTTGTCACGATAACCTTAAATACATATTTTACGCAAGAGAAATGCAATAAAATAAACAAATAAAATCTAAAGTGAAGCTCCGGTTTCATTTCATTCATGTGGCATTATTTATATGTCACTTTAGTCTTGTTAGTTGTTGTTATTGTAGTATTGGCGTAATGTAATGGGATTTACAGTGACAGATGACACCTAAGGGATAAGAATTACATGTCGCTTGTAACTAAAAAAATACCGTATGAATTAACATATGTACATATACAGAGGTAGACGGTAGAAGACACACTGGAAAGGAGACATAGAAATATCACACACACAGTTTTAAATATATAAATATTTCACACATTACAAACAAACAAAATTGGGTATATTGACTTACTTATGAACATATATATACATATATTGACTAACATTTTTATTAATTTAAATTTATACAGCAGACGCAGGCTTAGAGGACTAGACAGAGCAAATCTACACATATACATATATAGATAAATATGTAAAGGATAACCGAAGGACGACAACTAAATCAATTACAGTTAAATAAAAACACACACACACACAGTTAGAAGGAAAGTGAGGGAAGTGGAGCGAACTCATATGTATGTATGCATATATATAGAGCGATTAGTATGGTATATAGTATATAAAATTAGAATTTAGAAGTTGAAAAGACGAAAGTTGAAATAGAAAATTTAAGGTTATACATTTTAGACACAAGTTTAACTATTTCTTCACGACTTTTATACTAACAAACGAGCTTATTAGTTGTTGGAGAACATATTTACAAACTAGGAGAGAGAGAGACAGAGTGAGGTTATTTTTAGTTTAGAAAACTCTAGACAAATAGATTTTGGAAGAGTTTAGGCGCAACATTTTGAGTATTGACACTACAACAAAACAACAAAAACGCGTTTGAATAATTTTTTACACAGAATTAAAAGGAAGAAAATTTGGTTTGACTGGTTTTACTACCTTGTCTGGATTATTGTTACTGCTCATCCTACATTTGAACGAAATGGATCGTTTCGCTTTGGTTAGCGCGTTCTACGATATGTAGTAGTAGTGGTAGTAGAAATAGTAGTAGAGTTGGTAGAGGTAGCAGTAGTTATAATAGCGGTATTTATTTGAAAGTATTTTTTTAATTATTATTTTTTTTTTAATTTTGTAGTAGTAGTCGCAATAGTTGGAGAAATTTAACAGCAACGCAGCAGCAGAACAAATACAATAAGTATGTTTGTACAATATTTCGTATACAGATTTTTATATAAAGTAAATTATTAATTTTTGAAATAAGCAATTCCGGAAATTTTATTAGTAAAAATGTGACCAAAATAATGTTTAAATAATACCAGTCGATTTTTATTCGAAAATTTTCAAATAAAAAGTAATTTGCGAAAATAATTATTTAAAAATTAATAATAAAAAATTAATTAATTAATGCGAAAACATTGTTTTATAGTTAATCAAACATTTTTTTAATTAATTCATGAAAACAAAATCATTAAATTTTTTAAATTAATTTTTTTTTAATTAATTTATTAAAATTTAATTAGTTTTAAATTAATTATAGCAATTTTTTCGCAAATATTTTGCTATTTCCATATTAAATTAAATTTGAAATTAAGTTTTCGTGTAAAAAAGTAATTTGCGATAATAATTATTTAAAATTTAATTAAAAAAAATTTTGTGAAAAAATGTTTTTTTTTATCTAGGTACCTAGGTAAAAATTGAATTATTATTTTTTACATATATTTTTGAATTTAAATTAATTAAAAACTTACATTAGTCTTTTTTGATTAATTAATTTTTTTTTCGCAAACATGTTCCTATTTACAAAATAATTAGAAAAATAAATTATTAAAATTATCAAAAAAAATTTAATAATTATTTTTTTAAACCAACTTTCGAATTTTAATAAACTTAAAATTTTTATTAATTTTTGTAATCTAATTTAAAATTTTTATTAATTTTTTTAAATTAATTTAAAATTTTTGTTAATTTTTTTTTTTAATTTTTTTTGGAAAAATATGGAAAAATATTTGCGAAGTAAATTTATTTAAATTAATTTTTAATTAATCGAGCTCACAAATTATTTGTTTACTTGTAAATCCCTACTTTACAAATTTTAAATTGTGTGGTTATTTATGATTTTATCAAAAAACACAATTTAATTAACTTCAATTAAATAATATTTAAAAAAATTTTTTACGCCAAGGTTCAAAGATATTTTTTTAAATTTATTTTTTAATTACTAATTATTTTTTTGCATAAATATTTTTGATTATTAAAATATTTTTGCAACTTGCATTTTAATTGAATATTTCATTTTAAAATATTATACTAATAATTTCCACTAAAAATGTGACAAAACCAAAATTAATTAAATTAAAATTAAATTTTTAAAAATTATGGTAACATTTTTTTCAAAGCCGTTCAATAGTAATGCTAACAAAATTAATTTACTCCTTTCTAAAATTTAAAATTTAGTTAATTTGAATTAATTCTTTCTTAATTTTATTTTTTGAATTTAATTAATCTCTTTTCCAAGATTATTGTCGTTAATGCTAAAAACTTAATTCAGCCGTTTCTAAAAACTAAAGTTTGGTTAATTTTTATTTTAATTTTTTTTTAATTTAATTAATTTTTTCCCCAAAAATTAATTAATTTTTTATGGTTAGTTTTTTTTTTAATTTTTATTTATTGTAATAAAATTTTTAATTAATTAAATATTTTTGCAAATTACTTTTTAGTTAAAAAAAATCATTTCAAAATATTGTATTAATAATTTCCAAGAAAATGTGACAAACGTTTAATTAATTTAGTAAAATTACAATTTTTTAATTAATCTTATTTTTTTTCAAGGAACTTTGGTGTTAAGGTTAAAAAAAAATAATTAAATCATCTAAAAGCTAAAATGTAGTAAATTTTATTTTTTTTAATTTTCTGCATATAATTTTTTGATTAATTGAACTTTATATTGAATAGATCCGTTAAAAAAATATTATATTCTATACCAAAATAATTTCATTTGAATTAATTTTTTTAATTTGTATTAATTTGTATTTTTTTTTTGTTTTTTTAATTGATGGTAATGTCGAGAATTTTAATTAATTTGGTTTAGAAAACTAAAGTAATTTCGAAATTTTTTTTCGAATTTAATTTTTTTTAATTAAACTATTTTTTTTAATTAAATTATTTTTTTTTTAAGTATTTTGATGTTCAAAAAATTATTTACTTTCGAAAATTACAGTTTTGACATTCGCTTTACACAAAAACTAATTAACTGATTTTAATGTTTTTAACGTGAGTTTACAATGTACACAACAACAAAATTACCGAAACTTTGACCCCTTTTTATATATATACAGTTTTTTGCGCTTTGAAATCGCATAGAATTTTTAATAAATTATTTTAGGGTTAATCAAACTGGTTAACAAGGTAACGTAATCGTAGAAAAAGTTATTAGAAAAAGAAAAGAACAAACGAGTTTAGTTAATATTTGAACCTTAGTACATACCTCGGCGTCGGGTTGCGAACGATCCGAATCGTCGTTGTCCAAATTTTGATTCTCCAGATGCTCCTCTTCGGTTTGTGGCATTTGTTGTAGCTCTTCTTTGGATTTGAAATCCAAATGTCTGATATAAAAGGGTATCAAAAGACCTAAGATGACCTGGAAATAGAAAAAAGGAAAATATATTTGAAAATTTTTTCTTTAAAAATTATCGTATGTATGGCAGATATGTTATATAAGTAATGTTAACCCTCTTACTTAACAGGATGGCGTTTTAAAGCAAAACATCTTGCTCGATCGGGAGAAACTCCCAAGAGGCACTTAGCGGTGCCACTCATTATCCGAAGTTTTCGCCTTGGCAAAACGCTGCTGCAGGCGCTCTTCACAAGAGTACTTGAAGACGACTTCACACTACTTTGGGTAAAGCAAGTGCTTGCTATGAAGACGCCATCTTGAAAATACTGGACTGTAGTTGCCTTCCGTCTATTACGAAGGCTAATATTTTGTACATAAATCCAGATTATACGTCCTCCAAATAAAGAAGTTATCCCTTGTACGTCCTCAAAATGCGGTAGGTTCGGAAAGATGGCGTGGAGCGTAGGTAGCGTGTACCTTAGTCTCAAGAAGCGCAACCCAGTCGATACAAAGGAATCTCCGGTTTTCCCTTATCTGCGGCTTTTTGCTTTAAGGTAGTCTCTGGATAACTCCTAAATCCTTTTACACCTCTTGGTATGCTAGAGGCCAACTTAAAGCCGCAAGACGCAGGGAAGTTAAAGCCGGAGATTCAACGCGACATCGTCGTAACAGTGATCCGGGGATCAAAGGGTTTGAACTAACAATTAACGAGTACACCAAGTACCTGGGAATAATATTGGATAGAAAGCTGGCGTGGAATCTGAAAAAAGCTAATGGGGACTCTTATGCATGTAAGAACAAGGGTCTACAACGGCCTATCATCTGGCTTCATGCATTGGAGTTACACAGCGATAGTCAAGCCAATTTGACTTTACTGCTTTGCGGCTTTGGTTTGGTGGACCGCTGGTTTCTGTTCAACCAGAGCGCTATAAACGACTTCGCGGCTGTACTAGAAAGCTTACTCAACCTATGATGAAAAGATTGGCAGCCTTATGTGTATTCTCTGCAGGAACCTTGGGGTATAGTTTGTAAGCAGGGGGTTTATAGCTAAAATAGACACCAACTATCAAGCTTTATCTGGCGGAGAAGGTTTGAGTCACATTATAAGAGGGTGAATGACGCAAGAGCATGCGATTCGCCAGCGGAACTTACAACTTCTTGACAGACTGATGCTTAATGGAGTAGGCGCCGGAATTTATAGCCCTTAAAGATTCCGGAATACTGCAGTATCTTAGAGGCAGAAGTCTTTGCAGTCAGGAAAGAGGCTGATGCAGCTAACAGAACAGAAAACTATACAGGTATAAATATATGATCAACATATGCGTCAATAGCCAAGCGGCAATTAAAACAGAAATCCCACAGAGTATTACGACGGAGAATGTCCACTGGTCATAGATCAACCAGTATGACGCTGCTTATGTATGTATATAGTGTGTTACAGGCCTCAAAGGGAGTCCGAAAAACGAAATAATTGATGAGATTGCTACCAGAGCTCTACGTCTGGCTACCGAACCAGTACCTTACACTGCTAAAAGCGGTGTTTCCGAAAGAACTTACAAACGGTTCAGGGTGAGCTGGAATGCACACATGGTATCAAAGGGAATACAGGACGGTTGTTGGCTTAGTGACAGTTCACAGCTTACTAGCACCACATGCAAGCCGGATCGGCATTAGTAATGCCGATATATGCGGAAAATCCAAAGAGTCGGCATCAGAGAGACGCTGGAACGCCGTCAATGCTTTTGTTCAACTTTATCTATAATTCATTGTAGATACCTAACAACTTCGTAATTACACTGTAGATGGAGTATCATTTAATCTCTAAACAAGTCGCTGCTTAAGTTCAGAAAAAGCGTTGATGGCCTAGATGACGAATGCCATTAGGCATTACTAAGGACCAGTCGGTCTATGCATGGCATGACTTCTGGCCAGTATACTTATATGAAGATAAATAACTTTGATTTGCTCTCTCTTTATGACTGAGAAGGTTTTGTTATGTAGTTTTCAATGAAATTCGAGATATCAATTTTCCGTTCCTACAAAATTAAGGAAATATTTTTGGTTTTGTAGTATACAGTACATAACATAATTTATTTACGTAGTTTGAGCGATAATACACCTTTTTTAATTGGACCTTAAGAACAACAATTTAATAAAAAACAACAATCATATTTATTAATATTAAATTTTCACCTTAATATTTGTATTTTTGCGCGTTCGCAAGCCGCCCATCCACAAATCGGCCAGTATGACTTGACTGCTCGGATGCGCCAAGAGTGCACGATGATTGGCGGCCACCGCCAGCGAAAGGCAACTTTGGTTCGACCAAGAGTGCAACTCACATGTGAGTAGTCGTTGAGCCTTCTCCGCATCAGTGCGATAGCTGAAGTCCAATAGTTTAATACCTGGAAAGCAAAGTGTGGAAGATAGTGTTACTCACAAATAAGAAAAAATGAGAACTCTCGGAAGCCCGTAGAGATCAACAAAAATTTTGATACCACTAAAGCCACTTGAGGTGACATATTGCTGATGTTTTCACTCGATTTGAACGGGTATCTAAGAGCTATGCGCTCACATAAGCGCTCAGCTGAGACAAATGGAGTGAAAAAGAAAAGACATTTCTCTCTTTCATGCACACACTCACAACCACTCGCCACGTACCTTTGCTTTCGAATTCCTTCGCATATGCACGCAATTCATCATAGATTTCCGTGTCTAAATCATCCTCGGCGGCCTCGTGTGCCATGGCCTTGTACAGTTTACAGGCAACTAGGGATTTCGCCAACGCCTCCTCGCCGTGCGTCCACATAAGCAACGCCATTTGTTGACGTTTCGTAAGCACAGCCCAAATCTGAAGGGGAAAATGCGGCGAATTACAAAGGTTAAAAGCATATTATATAAGTAATCATGTAATGTATTATATAAGTCATTATATAAGTACTCATTATACTATAGAAAACGTTTTAAAAAACGTTCAAGTGTGTATGTCTTGAGTGCGCCGGCATTCATACTCCTTTATATACTTTTACAGTTACATAATATTATTTGGCCATCTAATTTATGATGCTTGAAATTATTACCGTTAGCAGCACCGTTTTCAGCAAATTTCACGCACTCAAGTCATTTGCTCGCCTTTCATGCCGTCGCTCGTAGTCGTACTTACCAACAATTCGTTGAAAGGAAATTCGAAAAGTGCCATTTCCGTTGTGAATGGCAGCAATCCGGTGACCAAACTCAAGGAATTCGCGCCAGCATAGCGTTGATATGTTGAGGATTTGCGGTGTGCATTGGCGTAACTGTTCATTACTTTGGCGTAGATCGGACGAAATTTTCGGCGTGTATAATATGAGCTGTAGAGAGAGGAAAGGAAGATATTTTAAATTTCACTTAATGCGAATTAAAGTATTTAATTTGTCAGCATAATATATGAAATACCGATTGTTATAATAACGGTAATATACTACTGGTAAGGCTGAGCTCAGTCTATTACCGCGGTCATAGCTGGCGGATAGTGGACGACATACGCTAATAAAGTTAGCTGCGAATAGTAATACTCAGCCTCCGACCAAGAGCTACAAGAGAGGAAGGCTTAACTCAAAACGCCTCAATAGACCAATGAACCTCCGACGAAGAGGCGAAAAGCGTCCACAACCCCCACGGGGGTTGCACCTAGAGAGAACCTACCTACGAAAGGGAGGCAGCAAAGCAACGAGGGAACAATACAGCGAGCAGCACTATAAGTCCACAGACGGCGACGAAAACTCTGAGTCTGCGCCCATCATAATCGAGGGCAGTAAGATTCTGCTTATGAAGGACCTGAAATCCGGAACGGATTAGTTTGACAAAGGACTAGCGAGGACAGTATTCTATCACCGCAGAAGTTACGAGTGACATCTTGTCGAAATGGCTGACAGGCTAATACTGTTACCACCTACATATCGTTAAAACCCTGGCAGGTCTTTAAGTACGTTCTAAGCACGTGACCATACTTTTTTGGCCGTACAGTTCAGTTGGCTAGGACGAGGAATACGGAACCGTATTTCGTAGAAGTAGTAGAATGCTTAGATCACCTACACTCACCATTACTCATAAACAACCCAACAAAACTGGAGAAAAGATAAGCTCAAGGGAAACTCCGGCCACACACGCACCACCAGTAAAACAAAGAGAAAGGAAGAGCACCAAGTTGCCACCGCAGAAGGACCTTAAAATTGACCGAAACAGGAGTATAATATTCAAATGAGATGGCAGAAAAGGAAACCTTAGAAAAATGCAAGGGTGTCGTGCAAAGCTGCAGCTGCTAGGAATAAAGAGTCTAAACCAGATCCAGATCCAGACAGTGTTCATCGCCCCTCTCCCCCAGCAAGTCCTTGCTACACATGCCTCCATCGAAGGTAACGGGTGATTTTTTTGAGGTTAGGATTTTCATGCATTAGTATTTGACAGATCACGTGGGATTTCAGACATGGTGTCAAAGAGAAAGATGCTCAGTATGCTTTGACATTTCATCATGAATAGACTTACTAACGAGCAACGCTTGCAAATCATTGAATTTTATTACCAAAATCAGTGTTCGGTTCGAAATGTGTTTCGCGCGCGTGTTTTGTTCAGCGATGAGGCTCATTTCTGGTTGAATGGCTACGTAAATAAGCAAAATTGCCGCATTTGGGGTGAAGAGCAACCAGAAGCCGTTCAAGAACTGCCCATGCATCCCGAAAAATGCACTGTTTGGTGTGGTTTGTACGCTGGTGGAATCATTGGACCGTATTTTTTCAAAGATGCTGTTGGACGCAACGTTACGGTGAATGGCGATCGCTATCGTTCGATGCTAACAAACTTTTTGTTGCCAAAAATGGAAGAACTGAACTTGGTTGACATGTGGTTTCAACAAGATGGCGCTACATGCCACACAGCTCGCGATTCTATGGCCATTTTGAGGGAAAACTTCGGACAACAATTCATCTCAAGAAATGGACCCGTAAGTTGGCCACCAAGATCATGCGATTTAACGCCTTTAGACTATTTTTTGTGGGGCTACGTCAAGTCTAAAGTCTACAGAAATAAGCCAGCAACTATTCCAGCTTTGGAAGACAACATTTCCGAAGAAATTCGGGCTATTCCGGCCGAAATGCTCGAAAAAGTTGCCCAAAATTGGACTTTCCGAATGGACCACCTAAGACGCAGCCGCGGTCAACATTTAAATGAAATTATCTTCAAAAAGTAAATGTCATGAACCAATCTAACGTTTCAAATAAAGAACCGATGAGATTTTGCAAATTTTATGCGTTTTTTTTTTTAAAAAAGTTATCAAGCTCTTAAAAAATCACCCTTTACTCGTACGTGAGCAGAGGGCTGGCTCGGTTACTAGTATACCAAGTATTTTGGAATGAAATCAAAGTGTGCGAGTGTTTCAGAGTAGCCAGTCATCCAAGACTTCTCTGAGTTCGAAGGCAGCTTTCGCAGCCATTCACCTTGCAGCTAAGAAGCTGATTATTTGTCAGATACGCCGATATCAGATCAGGGGATAGAGGATATAGTCATACAAATTTATCTGATGCTAGAAAGATTTCAAGCTTTACCCAGTGCTCAGTGATTTCAATACGTTCGGATAAATTTAATACAATATAATTTATATACATACATTACAACCGTAAAAACTAAACTTATCCTCAAATTTTAAGAACAAGTGAGCGTCATAAAAAATAATAAATTTAAAGTCTAACATAACCTTAAAGTAAATACAAGTAGTTCACCCCTACTAATCTTTCCACATCGCGGGCACATACTCGTGTATGTACAAGTCCATTCGTAAGCTGTTGCTGTCGCACAAAGCCCGAGAGATAAGTAAATACGCACAATAATTGAAGTTAAACAAGGAAAGCGGGTGGAGGGAAGGGCAACACAATAGCCATTCAGGCGCAACAATGCCGGCGCACTCATAAGGCAGAGAGCAAACGTACAACAAACGCTTAAAGGACAATGAATCATGAAAAGGGTCAGGTGACACGTTGTTGTTGCAACGCGCACTGATTGCCGGAGCAATGAGCAAAATCAACAAATGATTTTATTTGCAAGGTCCACAATTATTGATTTAAGCTTTTATCGAGCATTTAAACGCTTTTAACCCATTCGCTGCTTTGCATAGTTGCCCTAAGCGTAATATGGCAACACTTTCATATTCCGTTACTGGTTAGGTTGCGAGTTGGGGGTGCGCGTTGTGCTCAGCAGCGGTTTGTGTAAATACTCGAGAAGTGAAATTTCGTAGAAAATTGATTTTGCATAGCCGGAGGGTAAATGTGGCATCCCACATTTGCGTAAATAGTTGTTTGTTTTAAATATAACAGCGTGTGGCGAACATTTAAAATACGTGGCACTGTAAGAGTCGAAGAAAGGCTTATGACATCTAACTGTTCGGTTAAGTTAAAGAAGTGAAAGTAAACTTCAGATACTCGACTGTAGCTCCATAGCTTTCAGCGCATATCTATTGCTAGGTGTATGAAGAAAGGAGAAAGACTGTAGGGACTCAACTTATATTTTAATAAATTATCAAAATCTAAACGAATTAATTCTTAATAGATTAAAATTTCCGTCGTCTAGTCAAGTTAACGCCCTTGAAACACTTAATAACTTTCATTTTATTAAGCAAAGCAATAAATAATCATGTTTTTTGAACCAATTTAGAGAAAAGTCAAATTTGTACTTTTTAGTCAAGCCGGTGTAAAATATCACCACAATTATATATGTACTTTCTGCATCTGATTCAAAACTTCGAGAGAAACCTTTTTGAAAGTATATGCAGCACTCAGACGATCCAAAAAAGATAAATGACTTGGGTCTGAAATCTTGCAAATCCGCAAAAAATCCTCTTGTCACTGCGAAAGTGAGGTCTAAACGGCGAGACTGGTACTAAGTATCACGAAATGAGGACTTCTGACAAGTAGAGGAATGTTATACATAGGCTGCTATATATATTTCTGGACTAGACAACACTAAGTGTTACAGGTGCAATCTCAGAACGTTTGCAATCATCACTCAGAACTTTCTGTTATTTAATCGTGAATTGTTTTATTTACAGGGAATTAAAAAATTCATCTCGCGATCAATTTTTACAATTTTCGACGTGGATTATCACGACAAGAGTGCATCGATGAACTAAAATCTTTGTATGACTATGAAGCACCATCCTATAGCACTGTGGAAACTGTTACCACGAATTCAATCGTGGCCGACGCTCGCTCAAAAACGAATTCCGTGAAGGTGGTTCAAAAACAGCCGTTGTGCCAGAAAACATCGACGCCGTACTGATAATGCAAGACCGTCATGTAACATACCTTCAGATAGAGGCATGCCTATGCATTTCTCCCACCAGCATACATTCGATATTGCATGAACACCTGGCCGTAAAAAAGGTTTATTCTCGTTGGATCCCGCACAATTTGACAACCGCTCAAAAAAAGGCTCGTGTGGATTGGTGTAAAGAAATGCTGAAAAAACACGATCGCGGTGCTTTAAAAGACGTTTATAAGATCGCCACAGGTGACGAATCATGGATCTATGCGTATGAGCCCGAAATAAAACAGCAATCGACCGTGTGGGTCTTCCGAGACGAGCCAAATCCAACGAAAGTTGTTCGTGGAAGAAGCACTTCGAAGCAAATGGTCGCCTGTTTCTTCGGCAAAACTGGTCATGTGGCGACTGTTCCACTTGAGCAACGTAGGACGGTCAATTCTGAGTGGTACACTACCATTTGTTTGCCTGAAGTCTTCGGAGAAATTCGAAAAACGAACAAGAGAAGACGAATCATTGTGCACCATGACAATGCGAGCTCTCACACATCGGCTCAAACCAGCGCCTTCTTGACCGGCCAAAACGTCGAATTGATGGATCATCCGCCGTACAGCCCTGACTTGGCACCCTGTGAGTTCTTTTTATTCCCACACATCAAGAAAATAAGGCGTGGTCAACGATTTTCGTCGGCAGAAGATGCTGTTGAAGCATTCAAAAACCATGTTTTGGAGGTGTCTCAATCGGAGTAGAAAAAGTGCTTCGAAAATTGGTTTGAGCGCATGCAAAAGTGTATAAATGTTGATGGAGAATATTTTGAAAAACAATAAAGCCATTTTCGTTGATAAATATTCCTATTTTCATTATTAGGCCAGAAATATATATAGCAGCCCTAGTATTACTAGCTGATAGATTAGATTTAGATTAAAAATATTTCCTTTTGTTTTTCATGTCATATCTAATTTCTCAGCCAAAATTCTTACAAAACAGAATTTCATCGATTTTCCCTTCAATTCAACCCGAAAACTAGTTTCTAGACCCCGGCCCTAGGCCGTCATTTAACTTTTGACGACCAGCTTTAATCGTGTAAACTAACGAACGATTTGAGAACGACTCACCATAAACTTCTTTCATCAATTTCTTTTTTTCTTTACGATATTGGTCTACCTAAATACAGTCTTACTTGATTTCCTTCTCTACAAGTATCCAATGTTGTCAATTTCCTAATGCCTTAATGACAATTTTTTATATTTTTTGGTGTAAATTTATTTCGTTTTTTTATTTTAGGCGATTTTCTTTGCTGTTTTAGCGCTATGAAAAGTTTCTTATTTAAGTCTACACAAATCTGCTTGTTTCGGTCATTTATTTTATTTTATTTATTAAATGAAAAATAATATTACACCTGTACAATTATTTTTTTACAGAGTAAGAAGCACTCGCTGTCAGGGCTTACGGCTTTTTAGATGATTCAATATAAGAAAATTTACACTTGAAGCCTACCTTGCTTGGACGTACCATATTTTAGACTTAAACTAACATTTTTAACTTTGCATGGCTTATTTTTCACAAAAACATTTGTAAAATGTTTGAAAGATGCTCTAAACTTCTTTTAAATGCAGGAATATTTTGAAGAGTAAATAGTTAAATTGTTTTTTTTTTTTGTTATTATTTTTAAAGAGAAAACCAAATTTTGTTCTAATTAAATGCCTCTAATTCTAGTGTCACTCCATTGGCACCCAATGTTTCTTGAGTATATGCACAATTGCGGCAATAAAACGTTTTTAGCAAACATAAATCCTCGATTGAAAAGATTTTTTCAAGCGATAGGAATTGCGTTTAAAAATTATTGACGAAGAAGCTTAGTTTAATATATTATTTGCTTTTATATTTAATTCTTCACGTAAATCCAAAGTAAATTTGAAGAAAAGTGTAAGGATTTCAAGATTTTTTTGTTTTTGGGTTTTAAGTCACGTTTAATTTATTTCTTGTTCATGTATACATACATATGTACATACATATCAATGTTTTATTGTATGCATTTATATTTATTGTGTACCATTCTCTTTCGGATGAAAGCACGTAATTTACCATTCTTTAAAAATAATAAGAACTGGATATACTACATACATATATGCGCATATGTATGTATATATATTAGGGTGTGTATTTTTTTAAGATGAATTTTTTTATTTAAACGCCACTTGAAGTTTCAGCATTTGCCTCAACCGTATCTATGTTTTTGGCTTTCTCGTGAATATGAAATGTATTTTTTGATATTTTTCATTCAACAAGTAACTCGACAACTTTGAAAAGTTGATTCGGTGATACAAAATTTTCCACTCTAACAAAAGTTGTCAATAACTTTTACCATAAAACCACTTTTTTTAAAGTTATACACAGTCAAAGTTAAGCATCAAGTGTACTGAGACTTCATGCAAGTGATTTAGGTACAATCAGTGTTGCTCATACGCCATGGTGTACTGTATGAGTACGGTTAAAGGCGTGTAACTATTAAAGAGATATTTTTATGGAAATAATCAGTAAGACTTTTAAATTTATAATTTAAGTTGTATTATTGTTTTTTTTTTGTTTTTGCTGGAGTTCAAAAGTTCATTACAAAATTTAAAAAACTCTTATGTAAAATACATTAGAAAATTAAAAAAATATTAGTTACAATTTAAATTGACAATAAATATATTTCAGTTCCGTTTGTAAACTCAAGAAAATTGGGAAAATAACGGTCACCCTAACATATACTATATGTACATAAATACAAGTGCTTTGTGCAGCACAATGCGTGCTTGATTGGCATTTATGGCTAATGCTAGGCCGTCTGGCTATAAAAGGCACATGTCACTGATATACATTATATAAAAAGGATAGTGTTAAAAAGGATTTTCCAACAGACAACAAGCATACACACAGTCACGTAAATGCTTAAACCTGAATGTGGATTTATTTTGGGCACCTTTCGGTAGGCTGCGTTCAAGTGACACGTCCGGTGGCATGCATTTGTATATTGAATTTATTTTATTTGGCTAAATTAAGCACGACGAATTGCGGAAGGATATCGTTAAATTGTCGGCTATAGACAAATAAACCACATGGAGAAACACAATTTGTGCGATTTTTCATTTAGGCAGGGCAAAATATTTGCGGAAAATATTAAATTTACTGGTGAAAGAGAAAGCATCAACGTGCCATAAATAGCTGAAGAAACATAAAATAAAATAAATGTAAGTTACAGTTATACTCGTACATATTAAAAATAGATATATGCTTGCAATAGTTTAGTATTGCTTAAGATTTGTTGCACATGAACGAGGATATCGTTTAAATCCTTTATTTATTATTATACATAGAAGTGTAATAAAATACTGAATGAGGCAATAATGAAAGCTTGCTATTGTTAACTTTTGTTGAAAATTTTAATGTAGAAAATAATTCTTAAAAAGCGCAAGGGTTGGAGTTCAATTAATACATAAAAGCCTTGGCAATAGTGTTCCATCCTTTCGATCAATAATACAGTCCTGTCAAAAAGAAATTATCAGCGATGTTATTGATAAAAAATTCTACTTTGTAAGCATTCATGTAAAATACAAGAAAGAAACAGCTAAGTTCGGGTGTAACTAAACAATTTATACTCTTGTAACTAGCAGAAATCAAAGTCAGGGAAATATTTTGAGGTGTAAAGCCAAACATACGAGGTGTGTTCAAAAAGTATCGCGAATTTTGTGTTTTTTCAAAAATTATTTATTTATTCATGAATATCTATTTTGTCCCCTTCAAAGTAATCCCCATGAGTTATTATACACTTGTGCCAACGGTTTTTCCAATCTTCGAAGCACTTCAAAAAATCATTTTTTTTATCTTCTTCAGCTCCTTCTCTTTATCTCGTCAAGAGAAGCGTAACGTCGTCCTTTCATGGGCCTCTTCAGTTTAGGGAACAAGAAGAAGTCACAGGGGGCCAGATCTGGGGACTACGGCATCATTAGTGTGTTGTTTTTGGCCAAAAAGTCGCGTACAAGCAACGATGTGTGAGCAGCCAATTTTTGTTCTTCCACAAATCCGGGCGTTTCTGGCGGATTGCTTCGCGCAAATTGCGCATAACTTGCAGGTAATACAGTCCACGAAAAAAGTATAGCGTACAAACAAATATTTCATATTATATCAAACTTATTCGAAGTGTTAATAACTTATATGGTTACCGTTAGCCAAAATAACGCTGTTTATGCGCCTCGGCATGGATTCAATTAGGGAGCGAAGAGTGGAAATGGGTATTTTTTTCAATTCGGCTTCAATGCACTTCCTTAGATCTCTAACAGTATCAAATTGTCGACCACCGGAATAAACTTGCTGCGAAAGTATTCCCCAGAGATTTTCCGTGGGGTGTAAGTCGGGACTTATAGCGGGCCAGTCCATTAATGCTATATATCTGTCCATAAAGAAACGTTTTGTTGCAGCTGGATTGTGTATCGCGGCGTTATCTTGCTGAAAAATTCAGGGTTCCTCACAAAATCGTTCGAAAAAATCTATTAAAGCGTTGTCTAACAGTTCAATATAACTTATAGAATTTATTTTATACGTTACAAAACAAATTGGGGTTACACCATTGTATCCGAAAGCCCCCATACCATAAGAGATTACCCCTTGAAATTTCTCGAATGCCTTGTTTATAGTGGTCGCCGAATATCTCTTCAATATTTGTCATTGCCGTCGAGGCCATCTAAATTAAATTATTTTTCATCACTAAAAACCACTTTTTTCTACTTGTCGTCCCACAATTAATGCTTTTGGGTATATTGCATCCTTGCAGTTTTGTGCCGAGGTAGCAACTTAGGCTTAGGCGCTCGTTTGGCATACTAGATGTTACTATTCTCTTTTAAAATCTACTGAAGTCGACGGGTGGACACTTCAAGATTTAGTTGAAGCCAAATTTTTGCTGGAGAAATGTTCTTACTGACTGCCAAATGCTTTATTTGCCGTTTCAACCGTTCATCAACCTTTGGAGGACGTCCATTTCTTTTTGTTCTACTATAAATTTCGGGATTTTTTAAAACGGAACATATTGTTTTCTTGTTGCGATGGAATATTTCAGCTATATCCCTTATTGCAGCTCCACACTTCCGCATCGTTTGAATTTTAGAGCGCTCAACAAGCGATGACTGGGTTCCGCGAGGCATTTCTAAATTAGTTATTAAATTAAGCTCGTTAGGATGGATAAATATTTTTTTAATCATTAATTTAAAACAAACTCACTTTAAAAATCCTTAAAAATACAGAGTAAATGTAACGTCTTGTCGATACGGAATACTTTGACCTTTTTGTACGCTATAATTATTTCGCTCTGAATGTACAAGTGCGCAAATTAAACAGAAAGTAACGGTACTACAAAAGTACCGGTGCCACTAATAAGTTCTGATCAATAATGAACAAATAGGTCGCAATTGCTTACATGCAATCATTTTCAAAAAAAAGCTTGTAAACTTCCCTAAATTCCTTTTTTTTATTTTGTACACTATACTTATTTCGGTGACTGTATTCATTATTGACCGTTCTTCCCTGTGGCAAGAACTCATATAGAGTAAAGTCAGTCGGATGTTCGAAAATCCTGATATTAGTTACATATATAGGAGCTATATGTGGAAGTTCACGCAAGTGAGGAAAGTTCTCTGATCGCCATTCACTTGGGAGTGGCCAGAAACGATTCTTTTACATATGACTCAAGCAGCTCACGACTTCCGGTCTTTGACCAAGTATCCTCTGGGTAGCCTAAGAACATCCGTTTGAAGGCGAGCTAACGTGAGAAGGCGAAATATCCCCTACATAGGGTTGTGCGCTGGGTTTGGGACCCGCCACGTAAAAAAACAACCCCAGCGAATTGCAACAACCAGCCTCGGATGAGAGACCCCCCTTTTGATGACGACCATGGAAAACGAAATAAGGACTACGAATTGAGGGCATGCACCTGGAATGTCCGGTCCCTTAATTGGGAAGGTGCCGCTGCCCAGCTGGTTGATGTCCTCGTGAAAATAAAGGCTGACATCACCGCCGTCCAAGAAATGCGATGGACGGGACAAGGACAAAGACGAGTAGGTCCTTGTGGCATTTACGATGACGATGTGACCAAAGATGACTTTTATGAGCGCTTGGAGCTCGCTTATGAGAGCTGCCCCCGCCACGATGTCAAAATCGTGCTTGGCGACTTCAACGCCAGGGTGGGCAAAGAAGGTATCTTTGGCACTACGGTCGGTAAATTCAGCCTCCACGAGGAAACATCCCCAAATGGGTTGAGGCTGATCGACTTCGCCGGGGCCCGAAATATGGTTATCTGTAGTACTAGATTCCAGCATAAGAAGATTCATCAAGCTACCTGGCTGTCTCCGGATCGAAAAACTACCAACCAGATCGATCATGTTGTGATAGACGGAAGACACGTCTCCAGTGTTTTAGATGTGCGTGCGCTCCGAGGTCCTAACATCGACTCGGACCACTATCTTGTTGCAGCTAAGATTCGCACCCGCCTCTGTGCAGCAAAAAACGCACGCCAACAAACACAAGGAAGGTTCGACGTCGAGAAGCTGCAATCACAACAGACAGCCGAGCGATTTTCTACTCGGCTTGCACTCCTGCTCTCTGAGAGCACTCGTCAACAACTCGGTATAAGGGAACTGTGGGACGGCATTTCAAACTCCTTACGTACAGCTGCAACCGAAACCATTGGTTTTCGGAAGGTGCAAAAGAACAGCTGGTACGACGAGGAGTGCCGTGTCGCAGCGGAGAGAAAACAGGCTGCCTACCTCGCAACGTTACGATCGACCACAACACGTGCGGGATGGGATAGATACCGAGAGTTGAAGAGGGAAGCGAGACGCATTTGTAGACAGAAAAAGAAAGAGGCCGAAATGCGTGAGTACGAAGAGCTTGATAAGCTGGCCGACACGGGTAATGCTCGAAAATTCTACCAAAAGATGCGGCGGCTTACAGAAGGTTTCAAGACCGGAGCATACTCATGTAGAACCCCCCAAGGTGATCTAGTCACCGATGCCCAGAGCATACTTAAATTATGGAGGGAACACTTCTCCAGCCTGCTGAATGGCAGTGAACACACAACGCCAGGAGAAGACGAACCCGATTCCCCAATCGATGACGATGGAAAAGACGTTCCATTGCCCGACCAAGAAAAAGTTCGAATAGCAATTACCCGCCTGAAGAACAACAAAGCGGCGGGGGCGGATGGATTGCCAGCCGAGCTATTCAAACACGGCGGCGAAGAACTGATAAGGAGCATGCATCAACTTCTTTGTAAAATATGGTCGGACGAAAGCATGCCCAACGATTGGAATTTAAGTGTGCTATGCCCAATCCATAAAAAAGGAGACCCCACAATCTGCGCCAACTACCGTGGGATTAGCCTCCTTAATATCGCGTATAAGGTTCTATCGAGCGTACTGTGTGAGAGATTAAAGCCCACCGTCAACAAACTGATTGGACCTTATCAGTGTGGCTTCAGACCTGGTAAATCAACAACCGACCAGATATTCACCATGCGCCAAATCTTGGAAAAGACCCGTGAAAGGAGAATCGACACACATCACCTCTTCGTCGATTTTAAAGCTGCTTTCGACAGTACGAAAAGGAGCTGCCTTTATGCCGCAATGTCTGAATTTGGTATCCCCGCAAAACTAATACGGCTGTGTAAACTGACATTGAGCCGGACCAAAAGCTCCGTCAGGATCGGGAAGGACCTCTCCGAGCCGTTCGATACCAAACGAGGTTTCAGACAAGGCGACTCCCTATCGTGCGATTTCTTCAATCTGCTGCTGGAGAAAATAGTTCGAGCTGCAGACTTAATCGAGCAGGTACAATCTTTTATAAGAGTGTACAGCTGCTGGCGTATGCCGATGATATTGATATCATCGGTCTCAACACCCGCGCCGTTAGTTCTGCTTTCTCCAGACTGAACAAGGAAGCAACGCAAATGGGTCTGGCAGTGAACGAGGGCAAGACGAAATATCTCCTGTCATCAAACAAACAGTCGTCGCACTCGCGACTTGGCACTCACGTCACTGTTGACAGTCATAACTTTGAAGTTGTAGATAATTTCGTCTATCTTGGAACCAGCGTAAACACCACCAACAATGTCAGCTTTGAAATCCAACGCAGGATAACTCTTGCCAACAGGTGCTACTTCGGACTGAGTAGGCAATTGAGAAGCAAAGTCCTCTCTCGACAGACAAAAACCAGACTCTATAAGTCACTCATAATTCCCGTCCTGCTATATGGTGCAGAGGCCTGGACGATGTCAACAACAGATGAGTCGACGTTGCGAGTTTTCGAGAGAAAAGTTCTGCGAAAGATTTATGGTCCTTTGCGCGTTGGCCACGGCGAATATCGCATTCGATGGAACGATGAGCTGTACGAGATATACGGCGACATTGACATAGTTCAGCGAATTAAAAGACAGCGGCTACGCTGGCTAGGTCATGTTGTCCGAATGGACGAAAACACTCCAGCTCTGAAAGTATTCGACGCTGTACCCGCCGGGGGAAGCAGAGGAAGAGGAAGACCTCCACTCCGTTGGAAGGACCAAGTGGAGAAGGACCTGGCTTCGCTTGGAATATCCAATTGGCGCCACGTAGCGAAGAGAAGAAACGACTGGCGCGCTGTTGTTGACTCGGCTATAATCGCGTAAGCGGTGTCTACGCCAGTAAAGAAGATATAGGAGCTAGGCCAAGTTTTCGCTTTAATTTATCTATTTTAAACACAACGATATACTGTTATGAGTAAAACACGATCTCTTATTTTCTCAATGTGACCGATATATCCTGCATAATGTTACCTGGAAGTTCGAAAATCTTTATATTAGGTATATGGTGTCTAAAGAAAGTATTGACCCGATTCAACGCATTTTTGACACACCTTTATTATAAAAGGATTTCTTTGAATTTTAATCGCATATCTCCCACATTGACCGATATTTTTGGTTAAAAGTCAACTATAGATACGGTGGTCCACATATTCGGTACCTGAAAGCTTGAACAGTTTCGTTTTGGAATTGGCCAATTTTTAGTGATAGGGTGGTATATCTTTGGATTATAAACTTTATTAATTTAATATTTTATTAAACTCACTTAACTTATTATAACTTTAATTGTCAGGCAGCGGCTTGTCTGCCACTTCTGAATACTTCTGTACTTCTGTTTTAGTCAACTATTGTCTACTATGCTCGACTGTATATTTCGAATATTGTTCGAGTGTAGTTCGAATTGATCATATGTTCGTATAGTTTTGGTCAGAGGTGCATTTAAAAGGCACGTCCGCTACGTGTGGACCATTGACCCACAGGTTCCACTCCCACATATATTAGAGAAATTATTAGTGCAAAATTGTATTCTGTTATTATAATTACTTCTTGACTTGTGTACTGGAAGGTCAAAGAATCTAATGGAATTTAAAATTTTGTTATGTGCGAAGTAGGCGTTCAAGTCTCATTTTGACAATTTTTACGCTGACAGAAAACTATGATAAAAATGCTACCTGCTGAATTTTGTTGAAATCGGTCAGTCGGAAATGAGCGGTGCCACGCCCATCCTCCAATTTTCACACCGGCACCGGCTCGCATTACGCTTTTTCATACCATCGCGGTGGTAAAATTAATGTCTCCGGTGTATTTAGTTATTGATTTATTTGATTTATCGCGCTTTCAGTAGTTTTTAACAGTACCGTTATATGGGGAGTGGGCGATTTCATCCCTTTTCACACTGGAGTTCTTATAATATTTGCGCTGAGCGAATTTGGTTGTTGTAGCTTAAGTGGTTTAGCAGATATGCACATTAAACATGATAGAGGGCGGGGCCATGCCTATTTTTGAAGAAAATTTTGTTCACAGGTTAATTAGTGAAGTGCATAACTTGAATACCAAAAAAAAAAAACGAAATGAAAAAAGTCGCCATTTGACTCATCGTTGCCAGATTATGGGTTTCAAAATGTATGGAGCGAAAATGGTCTTCGACATATTGATATCAGCGAGAAAGCCTATAAGCTTACATAATAAGGGGAAAAACACAATCTTCACAAAAAGTATTTACAATTTTTTTTTTTTATTTCTTAATTTCTCTAAAAAAACTCTTACGAAAATTTCTTTAAAAAAAAATTTTCAATAAAAAATTAAAAAAAAAAAATATCTTCTCAAATTCAAATTCAGAACAAAACGTTGAAAAACCATTAACCCATAGCTCTCATGTTTTAAATTTTAATTATAGGCGCATATAATATTGTTGACGCTTCAACTCCACAAGCACAAATATATTTGTATCAGCAATAGCCAGCGAAATATAAGCTAATACTCAGTTGGGTCAACTCTGAAACTCAACACACACACAAAAAAGTATACGCCCACATGTAAGAGGTGCAAATTAGGCACCAAAATATAAAAATAAGAGAAGCAAAAGTTCGTAAAGTTACGAAATTTCATTATTTTGTTGGTCAAAAGCTGACAAAAACTTGCCAAAATAAAAAGGGGAAAAATAGCAACCAAACTGACCAAAAGACCAAATAGCGAATACATGTTTATATAGAATAGTATAAAAAATTCAATAACGCCAGCCAACACCAAATCCCTCGTGTCACATAAGCACCACGCAATAATATTAAAGGCTACAACAACATCATGACAACAAAAAGTGACCCAAAATGTAAAAACGGATCTATTTTCAACGCTATTGCGCACCCTCGTCATCGTTATTACCACCTACTAAAGCCACTAAATAAAATGGCAACGCCACAGAGCACATTATCGGCGTCATCATCATCAAATCGTAGTTAGAACAGCATTCACTTTTAAACTCTATTGGCCAAAGAGGGTGCACTTTGACTTTTCGCAGCTGAAACAAAACCAGCAAAAGTGAGGAAAAGTTAAATAAAGTGAGAAACTAAAAAAAGGGAATAAGTATTGATAGCAGAGGAATTGGAGCGAATGAAAGAGCGGCAAAGGATTAAGTGAAATGAGATAGACTTGAAGATTTGGCAAAATTAGCATGAAAAAGTTTAACAAGAACAAAAGCTAAAGTCAATGCATATTTAATTTAATTGAAGCGAGTGAGTGGAAATTAAAAAGTTTAATTAAAGAAATTGAATTTAGGCAAATTGCTTAAAGTTAAGTCGTTGAAAATTAAAAAAAAAGAAAAAGAAATATAAAAAAATTAAAGAAAAAATTAAGAAAAAAAAATTGAAAAAAAAAATCTTCAAAGGAACGCACAAAAATTTCTCAGCGGCTAAATACACGCTAAATTGTTAACTACGTTGAAATTAAAAAAAATTAGAAGTCCTAAAATAAAAAAAAAAATGTTTCAGCCAACAAAAAAATGGGGACCAAATACAAGCTGAATTATAGAAATCACATCTGCACAATTACACTCGTGTGTAGCACATGCTTCTATTTCCGGCGCAGGCAGGCGGTGGCGTATGAGTGATTTGCCATATTGAAATCAACATGAATAATTCAGGAGCGTGGCATTAAGTATGTGTAAATACAAGCAAGTATGTAAATGTGCGGCTGTCATAAATGTCTATTCGAGTGCCAGCGCACAATTTATGCGTGGCTAAAAATAGCGCGGAGATGTCGATTTGCTGGTGTGCAACAGACGGTGGCGCAGTGCGTATAAGTAATGCAGATCTCCGTATATTGTATTGGTTTATGAATATGTACACATGTACATATATGTAAAAAAAAAAATTACGCTGTGAAGTGTGTTTTAAAACGATTTTTCTTGCCGATGATATTATAAAATAATATTTCTTCTATATTAAGAGGTGGTGTTCTGGGAAGACAGTGGGTATTGGTATTGAAGTATTTTTGAGTGTGTATGCAATAGACCAGTGTAGTGAAGTATTTCAAAATGACAAAAAAAAAAAAAATCATAATCTTATTAGAAAAAAAACACCGTAAAACCCAGCTGAAAAACGTAATAGTATATATCGTCACCTGAAATGCAAAATAACGTAACAACATTTTCAGAAATTTAAAGTGGCATCAATGAAACACGCAATAAAACAGAATAGGAGTGAAAACAAAATTTAATATTGGTTAAAACTGGTTTATATCTGAGTGCAGAACCTGAAAATGTTGAACATATGTAATATTATCTTTGTAATTTGAAGTGGTGAAGCGTAATCAATAAGACACTCAATTTCGAATTTTTTGATGATACGTTATTTTGCATTTCAGGTGACGATATATATTTTATACTATCCCAAAGTATGGACTTCCAAAAACAAACTGAATTTAGAAAAACTTATATCTTGATTTAAAAATTTTTGATTGAAAATTAAGAGTTTTTTTCGATATTAGTTCAAGACAAATAGAATAGATAATATTTTGAATAAAAAATTACAGTATGTGTTTTCGCCAAATTTCGTGAAAGAATCCATTTTTTTATACAAAAGGAAAATAAAAAACCCAAAAAATGGGTTATGTAAATTTTTCATACAAATATTGAGGTTATGTAAAAAAAGTCTTTGAAAAAAAGTTATAGACCATTTACTTACCTACAACATTGGCATACAACATTTTTCAATAGGACTGTTAGTTTTGCCGGAATTCGAAATAACCCTTAACCATTAACCCTTAAAAATTCAGTCAAATTTTCCGACCTCAGTGGGTTTTGAGCTAGGAAAGCATACGCCTAGCTTTGAAACAATAAGAGTGTTATATATAAGCTCTAATAGTTACAAGTAAAAAACGCAAATCAGGCGGTGTGAATATCTTTATGGTTCTGATAGGGTAGCAGCAAATCAGCGATATTTCGGATGTCAAAAATGCACCATGCTCGAGAAGACCAATTATCGAAAATATCAATAAAATAATAGAAAATGTCGACTTGCACCGTTGTGTAAGCACTATTTTGAACTATTTTGGTTCAGAAGCTAATCGTCGCACATAAAAAAAATACTTTTGAAGCCATTCAAAAGAGGTGGATATAAAAAGAGCAGGATGAATGGATGCCACACGTGTTAACGGAAAAAGAAAATCACGGAGCACATTTACATCTTCGAACAGCTGCTCAATCGCACTGAAATCGAACCGTTTTTGAAACGAATTAAGACTAATTATGAAAGGCGGGTAACTTACGATAGCGTTAAGCGAAAAAGGTCATGATCGAGTCACGGTAAGCCGAAAAAATGACAAAGCCAGTATTGACTGTCAGGAAGGTTTCGACATATGACAAGGAATTATCTGCTATGAGCAGTTTCGCTACAGTCAGACGTCAACAAGGGAAGCAGAGCAAGTTCTCCTCTGGGTGGTATATTCTAGGTAACGCTGAATGGTGACCTTTCCGGCACTTGGACTCCTAGGGAATTTTTGCTCTTTGCTTGAAATGGACCGTACGTACGTTCTGCTTCTGTCATTATTACGCTGGGTAAGTTTAAGTTGCCTCCAGTGTGGTTGGAGAAGAACGAAGAAAAAACAAAACTCTACTCTATCCTCTTAGACACGATGAGCCAGGGAGGCGGATCGTCAGTTGATGGATCCGTCTTCAGTCTCGAGCGTCTGTTCGAAGAGAATCGGACGAATAATGACAATGGCGGGGAACTCGTTATGTTGACGAATAGTTCAGAACTAAATGTTTATGTTCTTAACAATTTCAGCAAAAAGGATGCCCTTTATTGATATGCTAGAAGTGAGTGCCGGCAAACTCTAGCTTGTCTCGGTCTATATACCGCATGAGGACGAGTTGGAGCCACCTTCGTATCTACTGATGAGAGTTTATAGAGAGCCGTCTGCGGAAATGTGGAAGACTGTTAAGAGTCCTCACGGTTTAGATGCATTCTAGCGAGGAATCTTACTGCACTGGGGTATCTGAAAAATGCTGTTAATGTTTTGAAGATATGTTAGCGCTTGAATACATTGTAATGGGTAAACCAAGTAGAGGTACTTTTTCCATCAGCCTTTTTTGTCATGTTCTTTTTATTCAGTATTGTTTCGCATTTCATCATGATGGAAAAACTTACACCTGAACAACGTTAAAAAATCGTTCGACTTTATTACGATAATTCACGCTCCGTAAAGAAGGTGTTTCGCGCTTCGATAAACTTATGATCAACACAACAGTGCAAACTTAGCTGAGAGCTGACACATAGAACGAATTGCCGCATTTTACGTCGAGATCTTAAATTGAAATTGTATGAAATACAGCTTGTGCAAGAACTGTTGCCGCTCGATCTTCCCAAGCGACAGCGTTTCGCTCTATAGGCTCTTGAAAAGTTCCAGGAAGATCCGAGGTTTTCGAGCCAAATTTTTTCCAGCGATGAGGCCCATTTCTGGCTCAAAGGGCATGTAGACAAGCGAAATTTCTGCATTTGTGACAAAGAGCAACCTGAAGAGATTTAGAAGCTTACATTTGGTGTGGGTTGTGGGCCGGTGGTGTCACGGGTGCATTTTTTTTTTTCAAAAATATAATAACGTAACCGTCAATGGCGCCTTGATGACCGACTATTTGATGCCTGAAATTGATGTTCGTGATCTCGGCGACATTTGGTTTCAACAAGACGGTGCCACTTCACACACACCGGTGAGTATTTAGTTTCACTTTTTTAGCTGGTCTATTGGCCACCAGGATTGTGTGATATCACACCTTTAGACATTCACGTTATCAAAATGTTCGAACGAATCATTCAACATTAGACTCAACGGATGGACCTTATCAGAACACATGTGAAAGAGATAATCTTCAAAAAATAAATGCCAAAGAATGTTCTTTCGAATGATAACAAACATTTCCCATTAAACTTTAAAATTCTGTGTTTTTTCTTTAAAAGGTAGATAATTTCGCTTCCAAAGTCAATATGACGAATATTTCGCCAAAAGCTTTATTTCAACTTTCACTTTAAACAACAAACAATTCACAGCCTAAATTGAAATCACGCACACATTTTCGCTACAAGAATATTAAATTCTAAACATTCTTGAACTAAGCTGCGAGTTGAGTTTCTACACAAAGTTTTTGCCTCGTTTGCGAAAATCCAACGAAATGGACTTAAATTTACAATTAAAGCTTATCCTTATCAAGGATCAATTTTCACACAAAGGTCGAGAACTTAAACAAGCGTAAGAGAAGCTTCATTTGTCTAGCGCCTTGTTGGCACAAACACACACCCACATATATTTGTATATGTGTATATATATGTATATATTTAAAGGCAAAGCTTTTACCTCGATATATACAAATTTCTGTTGGAATTGAGTGTAATGGCGCACACAAGGGATCTTTAAATTAATCCCATGCACTGAGGCACGAAGTCAACAACTCCGATTAACACAGGCGCACCCCAAACTCACACGCACACACACTCATACGTTATTTACAAGTGCTGACCAAACCCGCAAGCCAAAGGCTTTACACTTCACACCATCAAATAAGAGAAAGAGAGAGTCAAGGGGCCGGCTGAAGAGCGTCAAACGCTTGACCCATTAACCCATCGAACGGTTAACCAAACAGGCAACGAAAGTGATTAAGTGCGCTGCAAAAAGAGGAGCAAGTGAAAGCGTTTAACATTTGAGAGAAGTAGATATGTAATGCTGAGAGTATATTATTATTTCCTTATATTTATGTTTGCGGAGGTCCAGAGCGCAAACACCAGCGCCCATTTTTACTTATCAGCCCGCACCGGTGGGTAGCGTTAAAACTTTTCCTCATTAAGCCTTTGATGAGTGTTGACATTCGCCGCAGGCAAACTTTCATATTTACTTAACCTTATTGCCCCGTTACTTTTTTGGTGCAACAACAATTTTATGCTATAACTGTATGTAGAAATGTGGAAACTACTTACCGATACGCGCCACCCATTAATTTGTTAATAACTAAACCGATATCGTGTAGTGTGTAGACGTATCCCTTTGGTATGTGTGGACGTACGTCGCGTAAAATATAACTGTAAATAAATATAAATTTATAGTTAATATTTTATTTAAAATTTAATTAGAATTCAATAAAAGTTTAGGTTAGGTTAGGTAAATAGACTGATTTCTCGCGAGGCCACGAATAGTCCACTTGGACAGCCAGAGACACTGTAATACCCAGACCTCTTAGGTCTTGGAACAAAAATACCGTCTCGACAAAACCCTTAGAACTTGCCATACATTTATTAAGGCGACTAATATCAATTCGGGAGGATGCAGCCGTGTGTAGAAGTTCACGCAAACGAGGAAACGATTTCTTTACATATGGCTCAAGCAGCTCCCGTCTTAGACCAAGTATCCTCCGGGTAGTCAAAAAAAACTCCGTTTGAAAGCGAGCTAAAGTGAGGAAGCGACACATCTCTAACCAGGATTGTTGGCAAGGTTTGGGAGCCACGACGCACAATGGGTAATCGGCGGCAAAAATATGTAATTTTTAACTATCTAATTTTAACACAATCTCATTCCAGTAGTCTTTCTAGACAATGAATATAGTTTAATTTATCACTTATTTGCGAATTGCCATTTCACTGACATAACAACGTATTTTTAAAGTCAAATAAACAAAAAAATCTCTTGAAAATTGTGAAAAATATTGAGAAATATATGAGTACAGAAGTAAGGGATTTCGACGTTTTATGCAATAAGAAGTGACTTTAAAGTGTAGCCTAATATATATTATAATATATTATAAAATAATTATTTTCATTTCATAGGCCTAATTCATGTCAATTTTGACAAAGTTTTAAAATAAAACCATTTTTTAAACACTTTTACATAAAAATTATAGATTTGACAATTAGCTACATGTACCTACATGGTCTAGTTAGTCCTAATATTTGATGTACACTTTAAGGAATATGATAACGAAAAAAAAAACTGCGCATATGTGCGGATACGTGCGGATAAGGATCAAAGATAGCTATAACCTTGTCTGTTGGAATTTTTTTTTTTCGTTGTTTTGTTTTTTTTTTTTTTTTATTGTTCAGTTTGTTGCTTTGTTGTTATTTTTTGGAGTTGTCTCTCGTTATACAACAACAACAAAATACTAGTTTAGATGCCTTATATTATTTGAACTAATTACACAGTACAACAGCTAATCTGGGGGGTGAGAAATTCCAGGTCGGGGTGATGGTACTAGGTCAGTATAGTAAAACCCTCAAAGGGTTTGGTGTTCGTATGTGTCGTATGTGATACCGAGAGAAGTGCAAACGGGCGAAAAAAAATTAACAAAACACGAAATTTTGAAATGGCAAAAGAAATAAAATATTGTGATATTGCAGAAATTTAAAATAATATTAAATACAATCAATAGTCAAGCAGCAATAGATCCTCAAAAATTTGAAATTTATTGCATGAAAACTGCGAGGTTATATGTCAGCCTTTATGAATTTTACTATATGCCAATGACGATACATAAAGTAAAGATTACAAGAAATATAGGCTTAATCATTCTAGAAAATGCGACAGAATTTCTACAAATCAAGATGTAATGCACTTGCTTTTAGCTTCATCACCTTTGTGCCAAATTTCACTCTAATATCTTTATTTATGGCTTAGTTATGGCACTTTATAGGATTTCGGTTTCCGCCATTTTGTGGGCGTGGCAGTGGGGCGATTTTGCCCATCTTCGAACTTAACCTTCTTATGGAGCCAAGAAATACGTGTACCAAGTTTTATCACGATATCTCAATTTTTACTCAAGTTACAGCTTGCACAGACGGACGGACGGACAGACAGACATCCGGATTTCAATTCTACTCGTCACCCTGATCACTTTGGTATATATAACCCTATATCTGACACTTTTAGTTTTAAGACTTACAAACAACCGTTATGTGAACAAAACTATAATACTCTCTTTAGCAACTTTGTTGCGAGAGTATAAAAATGAACTGCGGATACGTGCGGATAAGGATCAAAGATAGCTATGAACGGTTGTTGTGACAACGGACGCAATTGTTTAATTTATTGCGCGTCTTCACATATTGATAATTTAAAGAAGCGTTTGTGTAATTTCGAAATTCGTTGTTTAATAAAAATCTAACAGTTTATAACAAGTGTTATTTGTATAAATATATATTGCAAATAATATTTGCAAAATGTCATTCGTTTCAATAAGTAATCGACAGCTTACTGAAGAATTTATTCGTTGCGGGCGAAAAAGTGATATGTTGACGCAGTTTTTGAGGGATAAATTCCCTTCTTTTAGTGAAGATAAGGTGAAGTTGATTTTAGAACAAATTAAAAAAAGGTACATAACTTCATTCAATTCAAAATGGAACCAGTGCCAGAGGAAAAAAAACCTACTATTTAAAAATCATTCTGTATGGCTGGATAAGAATTTTACTATCGAGATGGTTGATAAATTATTACCCGGGACTTCAAATAAACGTAGTTTAATTGCTGGACGACCGGTAAAGAAATTTGAAGACTGTAGTCAACGGGCTAAACGTTACAAGGTCCAACAACTTCGAGATACGTACTCTCAAGAAGAATTAAAGGCCGCGGCTGGATCAGCAGCTATTAAGAAGACAAACTTAGATTCTCAAAAAGCGTTGGCGATGTTAGTTGATGCACAGTTATCAAAGCATCAGTATGAAGTTGTTCGAAATGTGCTTAAAGATTTCGGATGTGATGTGTTGCCACCGTATTATAGAGTTCGGGAGGAAAAAAAGCATTGTTACCCGGAAAATATTACTATTACACCAATATCTGCACAAGTTGATTTGCAAAGTTTACTTGATCACACAGCTAAAAGAATTATTTTGGCCGCCGGGAACTTCACAAATCTAGCTCATGTTCCAGAAATAATGACACTAACATCGAAATGGGGTTGTGACGGTTCGTCAAATCAAAGTCAATACAACCAGTTCATACCTAACGAATTTGATGGTATATCTGATGCAAATTTATTTATGGTATCTATGGTGCCTTTAGTGCTTAAAACTATAGACAAAACAGACACGTTATGGAAGAACTTTAGACCTTCTTCCACAAAGTTTTGTCGGCCGATTCAATTTGAATATGCCAAGGAAACCGCAAACCATACCAAAGAAATTGTCGAAAAGATGCAGGAAACCATAAGCAACATATTGCCAACATTTGTGACTATAAAGGACAAGGTTATTGAAATACGTCACAATCTTTTATTTACCATGATAGACACAAAAATAGCTCAAGCAGCAACTGGTTGTAAAGCATCATCTGTCTGTTACATATGTAATGCAAGCCCTAAAGAAATGAACAACCTAGAATCCGTCGTCAAAAAATCATGCAATCAGGAAGCAGTTAAGTTGGGAATTTCTCCCTTTCATGCTAGAATAAAAACAATGGAATTTATTTTACATATTGGGTATAATTTAACTTTTAAAAGGTGGTCTACTAATGCGGAAACCAAGCCACTTAAAAACAACAAGAAAAAAACAAGAAAAGGATTCAGACAGAATTACGCCAAAGATTGGGTATTAGGGTTGACCATGTTCAACAGGGTTTAGGCACAACAAATACTGGAAATACGTCTAGAAAATTTTTTAAAAATCCCGAGGTAGTTTCAGAGGTAACTGGGGTTGACCTGGAATTAATCAAACGACTGGCTACAATACTTGAAGTAATTACTTGTGGTGAGAGCATAGACCCAGTAAAATATGGAAAGTATGCTTTAGATACGGCTAGACTATTTGTTGGGACGTATAACTGGTATTATATGCCAGTGACAATACATAAGATGCTGGTACATGGCGAAAGCATAATTAGAAGTTCTTTTCTCCCTATCGGTAATCTTTCTGAAGAGGCGCAGGAGGCTCGTAACAAGGATTATAGAAACTATCGCCTTCGTTACGCAAGGAAATGCAGTCGAACTTCAACTAATGAAGATATTTTAAAGAGACTCTTAGTTACTTCTGATCCACTTTTATCAAGTGTAAGAGTTACAACTGTAATAAAACACATAGATCTATTAGAAGATGCAAAAGGACTACTTTTAAATTAAATCTCAAACTTAGTAAATGAGAACGTATTTATAATCTTAAATTTGTTTATTACATGTTATCGTTTTGTTCAACTATATTAGATTTAAGAATTTATTACTATTCATTATAATCAACATAAAATGAAAGCGATTGATAGTGTTAAGTAAATATTTAATACATTATATCGTAAATATTCTCTGAAAAATATTAATAAATAACAGTTATTATTAATTATTTTTCTATAGCCATTCTTTCTATGAAAAGTGGCTTAATTGCAGGTAGAAGGTAAATCAATAAAGATTGATAGATATAACAGATAAAAGCCTCTACAACTTTTCTAATTGTAACTTTTTCCAACTATCTGCAATTACGCCTCTAGGTGGAGGTCATATAAATGATCACCCTGTATAGGTGTACTCTGTGTAAGATATTCCTGTTAAAACAAGTTATATAATGTCCCAAAAAATTGAATACTGTGTATAATTAAATTATTAAAAGTTAAAAAATCAACTGGTTACTTAATTTTTCATTTTACTTTTTCAACTCGTCTCGCTCATCTTGGGCGAGCCAACCTCTACTACAACAGGCTATAGGCTCGCTATATCTTTTCACCGACTTCTTAGATCTAAGAAATCACACTTATCAAAAAGCATAAGCCAATTCATGAGTAATTAGCATTTTAATCTACTTCAACTGCAAGTGATAACAGCGAAAATATTGCAACTTTTGTGATTATATTATATGGGAAATGGGCGTAATTGTGGGCGGATTTGCTTTATTTTTTCTGGACAAGCTTATATTTACAAAATATTACACTGTAGAAAATTTCGTTACTGTAGGATGATTTTTGATTTTTGTGTTATATGGGAGGTGGGCGTGGTTGTGGGCGGATTTTAACAAAATTTTTTTTTTAATCTAATTTGGCAATATGAGAGATGTGTGCCAAATTTCAAAGCCCTACCTCGATTCCTTCTATTTTTTGCCGCGGCTTGTATGAAGCGGCCCCACTGTGCGACGTAAGAAAACATGCAATGAAAAGAGCAAAACAGCAGCGGATGAGAGCATCTTCTACAGTTTACTAAAGTGGCCATATAAATTAAAGCGCAAATTCGTTTTTTTTTTTTTGACATTCACCCCGTTGGATGAAGGTATAGCGCCAATCAGCATCAAGGCGACGGTTTTCAACATATCGCTCCTTTTCGGCCCCGCTCCGATGGAAGAGAAGGACGATGTGACCAAAAATGTCTTCTGTGACACCTATCAAAGCCGCCCCGCCACGACGTCAAAATTGTGCTTGGCGACTATAACGCCAAGGTGGGCAAAGAAGACATCTTTGGCACAAAGGTCGGTAAAATCTGCCTCCATGATGAAACATCCCGAAATATGGTTATCTATGGTACTAGATTCCAAAATACGAAAATTCATCAATCTACCTGGCTGTCTCCGAATCGAAAAGCCACCAACCAGATCGATGATGTCGCTCCGAAGTCCTAGCTTTGACTCGGACTCTTGCTGCGGCGAAGACACGTACCCGCTTCTGTTCAGCAAAAAACGCAAGCCAACAAATACAAGGAAGGTTCGACGTCGAAAAGCTGCAATCACAACAGACAGCTGAACGATTTTCTGCTCGACTTGCACTTCTGCTCTCTGAAAGCACTTATCAGCAACACGGTATAAGGAAACTGTGGAACGACATTTCAAGCTCCTTACGTCCAATTGCAAGCGAAACCATTGTTTTTCGGGGAGCAACAACTAGTACGATAAGAAGCGCCGTGTCGCAATGGGGAGAAAACAGACTGCTTACCTCGCAACGTTACAATCGACCACAACACGTGCGGGATGGGATAGGTACCGAGAGTTGAAGAGGAAAGCGGAACGCATTTGCAGACAGAAAAGAGAGAGGCCGAATTGCGTGTGTATGAAGAGCTTGACATGCTGGCGGAAGCGCTCAAGACAGGACATAGGTGATCCAGTAACTGAAGAACGATTGGCGTACTATTTTAAATATGCTATAATCGCGAAAGCGGTGTCTACGTTAATAAAGAAGAAGACGATTGTCAATTCGAGCCAATTCGCCGAGTTCGTAGAAGGTATGGTAACCGAGATGATTCACCCATATTCTGGCAAAAATTGAACAGTCGAAGAGAAAAAGTCTTGATGTTTCCACTTCATATTCCTCTTTGCAACGTTGACATGTTGCGTCCTCCAAAATATTTATCTTGTTTAATAAACGAAAAAACGCAACCCACAAGTGCTAGTTGCTGACGATCGACTACCAAGCTGGTGTGAAGGTTAAGTTTGCTGTTTCCTAAAAGCTCATTGGCTTTTCATATGTTTCCGCTGTGACCAGGTATCCAGGCAAGTTTCATATGGAAGAAGCATTCTAAGTCCATGAAAAGTCGAAGCAGCATCGACTCGCCTACAACTGCGTTTTGGATGCTATTCGGTTCACCTATAATCGGTCACACACCCTGCTTCAAATGACAGCAGAAGGGATTGGTAAAAGATAATCTCTTCATCTTTCAAAATAAGGATCACATTGCCTCAATAGCACCACTGCATTTTATCAATACGCTGCGGCTAAGTGAGTCGTTGTGACTTAGAAGAGAACACAATAGACTATCTGTCTATGATATTGTTGTGTTCCGAAAAAGAAATATTATGCTCCTATGATCTCATCAACATCACCGAGCGGCTGTACGTAGTAGTAAATGAAGCCGAAAATTAGCTTTACTCTCAAAAAGAGTTTTAAAACCTCAGGTCTTTACAGTCGGTTGAGCAAACTTGAGGAGATATTTTCAAAAACATTGAATATACTGAACTATATCAGCCATAAATGGAAAGGAATGTTGAGTCCGTAATAATATACATATACAATATATCTTAACTGTAGTTTACAAGAACTAGGCTTTAGTGGCGATAGTCAAGTACTTATTTATATAAAAATAAAAGCAATGCAAAACATAAAATAAATACCACCTACCCTAAAGTATTGGCTGGACCATGTTTTGTATTATACAATTCCTCAAGGCGTGGTATTGTCAAAAATTTCTTCATTGAAACGCCATTCTCCAAAAGCAATTTCACAAAATCGATTCTGTCGTGTTCAAGTGCCTGCATCATCGCCTCATCCAGAGCGCCTACAAGAAGGCAAAACAAAGAAAGTAGCAATAATGAGGAGAAATTGACAAAAAATTAAAACAAAAGCAAAAACAAAAAAGGAATAAAGCAAAAAGGGGATAATAATAAAGTACGTGCAAGTTCAATACGTTGCTTATCCACTTATTTATGCTCCGTGCTGAAGCACACAGTATTGACCTACCATGCGGCCACTCCTGGCCGTAGACGAAAATTTCGCTGCGAGCGATGTCAACGCGATTCCATGTCAATGCCAAACTCAGCTGTTCCGGTGGGCTCAAGTGTTGCGATTTGAAGAGCGCCGTTAATATTGTCTGATCCAATTCCTGTGCCTCGCCTTCGGGCTTCTCTTGTATGCGAAAAACGGTTATCTGCGTAATTGGAAAAATGAGAAGAGAAGCAATATTAGCAAAATTAAAATTGCCAGTTTTTTGGTTTCTGCATTTTTGGGATACAAAATCGAACTTTAGGGCAATTTTACAAAAATATAATGAGAAAATGGCATTTTCCAACTAATTTTTCTCTACTCGTTTTTATGTTTACTTTGTTTTACTACTCCCTCTCGCTGCTGCGGTCAGTCGAAGCAATTAAAACGAAAACCGGGTTGAATATCAATTAACTTCGATTTTCATATTTCTGCCCTTTCTTCACTGCATTTTTTTTGACATGCGAGCACATTTAGGGATCCCCAAAGGCTAACAGAACTTTTCATGTATTTTTGCGCAATTTTCATATGCATTAATAACGGTTTAAGTGACTAGGAATAATAAAAGCTTTAAGTTTTAGCAAAGGCAGAACAGCCCGCAGAGTATTAAAAATAGACGAGCATACATACAAATATATGCGAAGATAAAAGCTAGAAGTAATGTATATTTTTCAACTACTATCGGTTATATTTTAGTTGTTTGTCTTTCTCGCTCTCAGAAGTATGCTGAGTATGAATAAGCTCACATTGCCTACCGTTAACCAAGCTCAACAGCAAGTTGACAGCATTGAGACCATTTGTTTAGGAAAATTATTAAAATGGTCGAAAAGCCACAAACAAACTTTCATAAACAAGAATTGTCCCAGTGGATGCCAGCGTTTTCATTAATTTATTTACTCACCAAATTTTTATTTCGTGTGCATTGCAAAAGTTCCTGATAAAGTTTTTCGGCTTGGTCGAAGCCGACTTCGAAAGTTTTTTGTATGGTTGTAATTAAGTAGTCACGCATGGACTCCAGCACCGGCTGCTCCTCGCCATCGGAGGCGTATCTGGAACGGAATTTGAAATGTTTAGCAACAAAAAAAATTTTGGTTTTTATACAAATAAGCAAGCTATAAAAAAAACAAGTTCGGGTGTAACCGAAGATGTTATACTTTCGAAAATTGGAAAGGCAAAGAATTACAATCATGGTTTGTATATTATTAACTTATTACTAAATAATAGGTCGAAGTTTAAGGGAAAACCCTAAATCTTATGCCTAGGAGTATAAGGTTTGGTCTAAGGTCTAGAACAATTTCATTAATATTTGCGCTTAAAGATATTATTTCTAAAAAAAGTTGTAAAAATTTAATTTTTAATTATTTTTTTTTTTTAATAACAAACACTTTAATTGAAATAGGAGGGAAATCACTATACCGTTTATATTGGGGATGAAAGATCTGAGCTCATTGCCTTAACCTTCATTATTACTGAAGTATGCTCAATAGCTTGTTCCCATGTAATATTGTGCAGGTAATCACACTAACCGAAATTGACCCAACTTTACTACGACATAACAGGTCAATTGAAAAGTCGCCGATCTGAAACAAAGGTATGGCTGTACCAGAATTAAATCTATATTATTTTTTTTAACTATAGCCTTCAAAAGGCCCGTTTATAATTTGACAGCGTAATAAAGCCGAGTTTTTGCGTCGATATTTGACCGAAGTCCAATCGACAGTCCGAGTGGACTGCAAACGATGAACTCGCCCAAAGCATGGAAAAACGCAAAACGCATGGCAAGGTTGTGCTATCTGTATTTTGTGATACGCGTTAATAATTTTTATTGACTACTTTGACCGCCAACGGTGACTGGACTATTTGGCGGACGAAATCGCCGAAAACGGACGCATTTGAAGAAAAAGGAAATGCTGTTTAACAAGGCAATGCATCGTAAGTCAGTGAAAACATTGGCAAAAGTTCTTGACCGTATTCTCCAGATCTAGTCTCGCTACGAAAAAATTTTCGTCGAATGAAGAGCTGATCTCCGAAACTGAGACTATTTTGAAGCAGAGTACAAATCGTACTACAAAAAGTTGGAGAATCGCTATAATCAGTACATCACCTTTGAATAAATAAAGCGTATGTTGTTCAAAAAATTTGTAGGCCATGGATTTTTCTATTGATCTGTCATCATTACCAGAAAAAGGTGCTCTCTTAGTTTCACTATGATACTTCTACATACTGGCCGATATTAAAGGTACTCGTATAAGGTCAACCGGATTTTGTATGAAAGATAAGGGAAATTTTTATCTGACTTTATTGATTTTAAGCACATACAAGGTATGTCGCCAAAGAAACAGGACTGTTAAAAAAACAACAAAAAATTAATATTTTTCAAAAGTTATAGATTTTTATTCAAAGTAGTTTCCTTGGGCTTCGATACAGCGCTTAGCCCGGTCAATTTACATTTCAAATGAGTGTTTAAGGCCATTTTTCGGAATGCTCTTGAGAATATCGGTCGTCGCCTTTTGGATAGCTCAAATGTCCTGAAACCAGGGTCCTTTCATGGGCAAATGAAGTTTTCCAAAAAGGTAAAAATCACAGGATGCCAGATCAGGTGAGTAGGGTGAGTGTTTAATGTTTAATATGGAGTTTTTTGTCAAAATATCAGTGATAAGCGTCGACCGATGACACGGCGCATTATCGTGCAACAGGCGCCAGGAGCCTGCCTCACGGTATTGTGGTCGAGCACGACGAATGCGTGACAAAAGACGCTTCATAACACCAAGGTAAACCACAGCATTAGTCGTTTGGCTAAGTGGGACGAACTCTCGGTGTACAATACCCTCGGAATCGTAAAAATAAATCAGCATTGTCTTTATATGCATTACATTACGACCGAGGACCAAAAGCTGCTGTCACTTTTTGATCGATAACATCGATTGTAGTTATCCAATTGTCTTAAAATTTTTACGAAATGTCAACAAGAGATCTTTTTATTTCATATACCTACCAATAGGTGGCGCCACCAGAAACAGTTATATTTAAAAAGTTATGTTTCTTTTGCCACAGACCTTGTATATATATATATATATACAGAAAAGCGAGATTCTTTCTGAATTTCATTAAGATAACTTCAGATTAACCGATATATGCGATATAAAGTCAAATAGAAGTTCCAAAATATTTATATGAGAAATATGAGAATCAAGGGAAGTATTGACCCGATTCCATCTAATTTGGACAGACAGACATACAATTATGTATTAAGAAAATAATATTTCCGAGTTTTAATAGTTTATATATACCATGGATTGTTCCTTATTTTCGTTAAAAAGACTTAAGTCAGTCCTGTAACAGGTTACTAGAGACAAGCTTTCTCAGCAGTGAGCATTAATAATTTGATTTCAGCAAAATACGTAACACGAAAGTTTCTTTTAATATTGTTCCCAAAATTACTAACCCCCTTGTCTAGACTTATCCGTAATAGATTTGAAGCAAAATTCGTCTATAATAACAGATTTTGTCTTAACAGGAATTTGAGTCCCATTTGAGACTCAGTGTCAGCTAAGTTGTGTGACTGAAAATTGTTTTATTGGTTACGTAACGATTCATCAAAGACATTAATGTGGTTTTAGTATTTGAAAAGGATGCAAAGCCATTTTTTTTTTTTCAAAATTTGTTTGCAACGAAGGATTACATTTTACTAACTTTTTCGAGAGAAAGTCTGCACATTGTATAGGGACTAACAAGTAAGCTGTTGAACAATGTCAAAACTATTCCAATAAAAGACCGAACCCAGGGATCGTCATATTTTCAGTCAATAAGTTTTTCCAAAGAAAAGCTTTGGGGATAGTCTCTCACATTTTAGACAAATTCTTACAAAGCCCAAAAGCCTTTTTATGAGATTGTTCGACGAATACTTACAATTTAGGTACATTTGAGTGCCTACGAATAACAGGAAAGGTTAGTAGTTTCCTTTTTAATTTCGAAGCAATTTATGGTGACATATTTATTCAGAAACTGACTCATGCAAAATTTTGTTAAGTCATCTTCTCAAATGAAAAAGTTTTCCATACAAGCACTTGATCCCGATTGTTGTATGACAGCTATATGCTACAGAGATCCAATATCGGCCCTTCTGACAAATGAGCAGGTTTTTGGTGGGTAAAGAACAGGTGCAAAATTTCAAATCGATATCTAAAAAACTGAGGTGCAAGAGGTACAGACAGTCAAACGGACAGACGGTCAGACTTGTTCAGAGAGTCTAGTAATTTGCCACCGAAGATTCACATATGCTTAATCAAAGCGCAGTGGGCTGTAGTTTCTTACTTTACAACTGAATAAAGAGAGGCTAAATATTTAATATTTTTGCATAACTAAGATTTTACCAGGAGCATTTCTACATTTTCTGAAAAATTCGCCAAGCAAACTTTCAAAGCTGTCAGCAGCTTCCTACGAGTATATAATATAAGACACTTTCTCGAAAAGAATTTAATTTTAAAATTTTAGAATCATGAAATTATTTCATATTTTTAGCAACTTCACTGTAAACACCAAAAGCTCTAAGGACACGTGTACACTTAATACACGTTTTAAGCTGCCGCAAGAACCACCCGCAGTTTAAATTAATTACATTGAGTAAAATGACAAAAAATTTAATTAAATACCAGATATGTAAGTATGTATGTATGTGTGCGTATGTATGTATGCAACAAATACTAACGGGTCTTAATGCTAGACGACGTCCAAAGTGGCTACTATAAGTAACTGCCTTAGAACAACATCATCCCACAACCCACACGTAATCCGTCACCGAGCGGGGTGCCGAGAGTGAGAGAATTCATTTTACTTAATTGCTACAAATTTCACGGCTAAAACGGCAGCAAGGAGAATTACTTAGACATGAAGTTATAGCAGCACATACCTAGTAGTTTTATACATAAAATATGTCGCCAGCATGTTGACGCGCTGTCAAGTCCGGAACAACAGGGTCAACAACATGAGTGACAAGCTGGGCACAGCTCCCACTCTCTCTCTCTTAGTAACGCCGCTCATGACGCCTGCAACTGATTAGAGACGTTTGCAGATGATGTCGGATCATTTGAATTTCTACATTAAATATTTCGGCCTAAACAGTTGTTGTTGTAATTATGCTGGAGTGGAGCCAAACGTCGACTTAAAACGACAACAATAAAATAGACAACAATGTGGACCGCACTAACCGCCACCGCAGCTGAACAAATGTCTAACAAGTAGGTTAACAATTTTGAATTGCAAATGAATTAGTGCAAAGTTGCGTAAGTAGTTGGCAACTCGGTGGTCTTTGTGGCCTTCGCGGCTTAAGGTGAAATGCAAATTTTGCAATGCTAATTTTTCGTTTGAATTTATTGTGGGACTGTGCTGGCAAATGCTTAAAATATCTACTTATTGTTATTAAAGCTCAGTTTAAAGACGGCGATAAGCTTTTCTGGAGCTTCTAGAAAAATTTATGGGTCATCATTTATCTGGAGATGAAACAATCTATTTCTTCGCTTATGTATCCATTCAGGTCGGCAATCAAGTCATTCGTGAAGATTAGCCAGGCTGGATCAGCTTTTGGTAAAACGGAAATGTAGATAGGAACAAAACCGAGTACCTTATAGCACACTGACCCTTTAACTTATGACGGGACAATGAAATATAACATACTTGTAACAACACAGAATCAACAAATCAATATCAACACAGTTTTATTTATTTTCCCGTTAGATGCAAAGAAGTGGCTGTCTTCGAATATTAGGGAATGCCAAAGAGAGATGGAAAAAGATGATAATGTTGCCTCAGCATTAGCCAAAGGTTAGGTTAGGTTAGTCTGGTAGGCCAATGAGCCACGCATAGACCACTTTTGGTCCTCTGCGATTCCAGATGGAGTTCACTTACTAGGTCCAAGAGGAGTAGACATCCTTCCTCAAGTGTATGATACCGTGGGGTCTCCGGGTGCCACCAGCCTTGCTAATGCGGCTCAAGTGCACAAGAGATGCGCCTTTGTTTCCCTGGTGCCTTACTCTAGACATTTCCTAAAGTATTCTCGATCTGTTAGCTTCACTCTGCGCGCGTGTATCGCATTAGTCAACACTTTGCAAAATTACGGTATATGAGAAGACGATGTAATGATTAATACCCTTTTGATTTTTGCTGACAGAGGATCTATCCGGGAATTTTTGCTTCGGACCGGTGATTGGAAAAGGTTAGGTTAGGTAGTAGGTTTGATACAAAATCGTTGGATCTCACTTGGACAGATATAAGTTCTTTCTATTAAGGGAGTTATACCAATCCCAGCCACTTCGCTAAGTTCACCAATATTTCAACATCAGTGTGGCAAAAGTCGGGTAATGGAAGAGAATGCGGCTAAATGATTCCACCTCGCCTTTCTGTATTCAACTTTGGCAAACATCGTCTGACAACATATTTAGCTGCACGGTGAGAGAACATACATACATTGTCCAGTCAGAAAACGTACAATTGCGAGATGTAGTTTGCTAATAAATTAATAATTCGCAGAACCTCTTACGGTTCATTCTGGGCCAGAAGGATGTCGCAGTTGCAAGTTCTGATTGTTGGCCAAAGCCAGCCAAGCTCACTAGAGGTCCTTAGGTCCAGCGCAAGAACGCTTGAGGACCTACGATTCGCGTTCAATCGGATGAACTTGGAGTATGGGTAAGCTAATTTGTAGTTTCCGGCGATTCCACTCTGACCGGGCATCCATGCAAGTCTAATATGGAAAAGCTTGAAGTTGTTGCTATTGAGCTCAAAAGCAGTTTATCTCCTCGGTTATCCGGGTAAAAATACACTTTCCTTAAGGAGGCTGCACTTTGAAGCAGTATATCTACAATACCTTGATGGCATCTCCGTTAGAAAGGAGTAACTGTGGGCTGTTAACCTTCCTCTCATAGCCCATCTACAATATAGCGGCGAGCTGAATTGATTTAGCGATGTTTGACTGTCTATCTGTATGTACGGGACCAGCCTCACAGGTTTTGAGATGTCACAGGTTAACGTCTTGGGGTTAAGAGCAAAACTAGAATAAGTTGAATATTGGATACACAAATAAAATAGTGTCTTCTTTCAACTTTCTTGGGGCGGCTATTTTCTCAGAATAAACATTTAATTGGACTTATTATTTTCCATGTTTCTTATAAGATATTAAACATTATTTCGAGTGTCTTTGGTACTTAAGTAGTCTCACACAAAAAATGACACAATATTCTAATTAAAGGAAGAGAATTTTTAGTCGACCTTTTTGTAGAGCTCCTTACTTACTTTAAGAAGCAACAATTTGCCAGCCCTGTCTACCTACACATAAACCGGTACAAATTTAACCTCAATTAGAGATAATTCTACGAAACTTCAACTAAGTGCGCTCAGCCAAGAGCAGTCAATTGCCATTGGGCTCAAAGCCAAAAGCCGAAAGCTAAATGGATGACCGTGACCAACAAAGGTGCTGAACGTACAAACATACGTTTGTAGTTGGAAAGCATATTTAGAGAATATTCAATGCATTTTTATACCGAATAGGGGAGAATTTAATAGCTGATAGCTGAGGGCATATGATAGTTGACTTACTTGTGCACGAACGCTATCAGATCGGCCGCACGACCCGAGCCATCGCACACCACCACCGGCACTGGCGGCGTGTCCGTCACGTACTCAAGCACGGCACGTACCGTATTTGTGCCACCCTCGATAACCAGGCAGACGACCGGTGTGCTGGAATGTGTAACTGCAAAGAGAGAGAGAGAGGGAAGAGAGTGAGAGTGAGTCAAAAATAGACATAAGATATTTAAATTACAGACAATTATTTAAGAATTGTGGCAATATACGCGTAATGGCTACTGAAGAGCTTTAAAAGCTTTAAAAAAAACTTCGGCGCCCCTCTTTTAATGCTTTCGCAACCCTTGGCTTGGCTGATAATTTCATGAAAGGCCGTCCGACAATTTGATCAAGTGGAAATATGCGTGTGAGAGCAACAGATATGCGTTGCGTAATTCCCCTGACTTGCAACAGCGCGCAGACAAGCGTAAAAATACCGTTATTGCACGCATGCAGTGCCACTTTCCGAGCGCAAAGCAGTTAATGTCCCGAGCAACTTATTATTCCCGCTGACATATTCAATCCAAATACCGTCATTTCGATTTAAGCGTCTGTTGTTGTTGTTATTGTTGCGTGCGAATGGCCTTGTTGTTGCGCACTGCTCAGTGGCTCATTGTCACTGCGGCACTTGGCAGCTCATTGCCGCATGCCACACATCTCATCATTTCGCATCACTTCAGATTGGGTCGCTGCATTGCATGCGGGATGCGCTGAATCCTTCGAGCCTTGACAAATAGCGCGCACGCCACATATGTGCACTTCAGCCATAATGACGAAAATATTTGCATTAACCAGTGGTTCCGTTGCGCTTTATTTTCTCTGTCGAAATGATGACTGTGAGGTGACAGCGCGGATACACGCACACGGGAAATTTGTCGAAAGTACATACATAGTAGTAAAGTATGTAAGTACATAGAAGAGCCGGTTATTGCCTGGGATAAAAGTGGCTCCAAAAAAGTGAGTAGTAGTGGTCCTTAAATAAACTATTTGTTATTTTTGAACCACGTGAACGACTTCGATTGCTGTAAAAAATACATATTAAAGACAGAGACTACCGAGAAATATGTATTTTTACTCGACATCGTCAGAAACCAGAAAGTCTTTTAGAAATTATGAAAGTAGCAACAGTAGATAAAATCATCATATGGAACCTATTCGATCTTAAGGGTTCTTGATTAGATTTTTATGTTGAAAAGCAAACTCTGAGTGGTGCACAACCATTTTTTCAACAGTCATCTTTCAAGAAAACCAACCATCGAAGACGGATCTCTCTTTCCCGCATCAATGCGAGCTCTCATATACTATTAACTGAAACAGCTGCATTTTTGAGCACTCAAAACGTGGATTGATGAAAAAAGACAAAACTAACTAAAAGACAAACTAAGGGCTCTAGTCGAACTGATACCTAAATAGGTGGTTGATGCGTCAGACCCCATGATTTAGAGACACCTCAATCAAAGTGGCAAAATGCCCTGACAATTGGTTCAAACGCATACAAAAGTCTAATCCTGAAATATATTGTACAAGTAAAAGCCAATCCTCGCACTAGGTAGATAGAGCGAATGTCTGACGACGTACGTGAACCGTTAGGAAGCCCATTGTGTAATCAGCGGGACTAAAATTGTCGCACTTTAGTACATAGGCTGCTATATATATTTCTGGCGTAGGCAACACTAAGTGTTGCCAGGTGCAATCTGACATTTCCATTGGAAAGTTTGACATTTTTTAGCATAACATCAATCAGAACGTTTTGTCATTTAATCGTGAATTGTTTTATTAACAGGAATTAAAAAATTCATCTCGGCCAAAAAAGGTTTGTTCTCGTTGGATCCCGCACAATTTGACAATCGCTCACAAAAAGGCTCGTGTGGATTGGTGTAAAGAAATGCTGAAAAAATACGATCGCGGTGCTTCAAAAGACGTTTATAAGATCGTCACAGGTGACGAATCATGGATCTATGCGTATGAGCCCGAAACAAAACAGCAATCGACCGTGTGGGTCTTCCAAGACGAGCCAAATCCAACGAAAAAAAAAAAATTTCGTTGATAAATATGCCTATTTTCATTATTAGGTCAGAAATATATATAGCAGCCCTCGTAGTATGTCAACCACCACACCGCAAACACCCTGCACTCCTGATGAAGTTCATAAATAAGAAAACAGAAGGAAAATACTAAGAAACTTCTTATGATAGATCTGCTTGATCCACATAGTGATCTTGGAGCGAATTCAATGCTAAAAAATTGTTAAATCTTACGAACAAAAATTTATAGGACATCTTAATGATTTTCAGACTCAACGAAATTTATGGACGATAAAATCCACCGAACTAGTAAGACAACAGCAGCATCAAATGCACTTCTTTTTCTTTCGGAACTGCTAACTTCGATATGACAGCAATTGAATCTTTTCACCTTCAAAACCGAATTCAAATTCAAACCGAATTGGAAATTAATGAAACCCACTTCCCCTAAAAGAAAAGAAATTTTTATGAAGCATATCTTCGTAGTTCAGAATTTTATCGAAGACGTACCTATGCACTGGTATAAAATATTGAAACAGTTCAGAAGTTTTATCTACCAAAAAAAAAACACATTTTTTTTTAATTAAATATTACCACTTCCAGTCCAATAAACGCATAGATGGCGCTACTATAATTAAATCCATATGAAGTTTCGTTAAACCTAACCTTTAAAAGACGAGTGTATAAATGTCACAGCTGTCAGATCATTAGTTTGTTAGTTATACTGGTTTGAGTGAAGCAGGTTTTGTTATTGTAAAAAAAATGGACTAAAAGGAAATTTTAGTTCGACGAGTTTCAGCGCATTGCATTGAAATAAACAGCGAAGATGGTGAACGCAAAAGAGGTTTTTACCAACGAAAACATCAAAAAAAAGTTCACAAAATTATTTTGGATGATCGTAAAGTGAAGTTGTTCGAAAAAGCAGATCGAAAAAGATATTAACTGAACGTATAAAATCATATCATTCACGAATATTTGGGCTCTGAGCTCTGAGCAAAATGGGTGCTGCGCGAGCTCTCTTTTAACTAAAGACGACGAGTTGATAATTCGAAGCAGTATTTGTAGATATTCTAGCCTAATTAACCCGAGTTTTTGCGTCGATATGTGACAATGAATGAAACATGGCTGCATCACTTCACTTCGAAGTCCAATCGATAGTCATTTATCCGAGTGGTTTGTACTCGAAAAACCCGCTCGAATTCATGAAATAATGAAACAGTCGACTGACAAGGTTATGGCGTCTGCATTTTGTGAACCGCATGGAAAAATTTGAATTGATTACCTTGAAAAAGAAAGCACATCAACAGCGACTATTACGTACCGTTATTGGATCGTTTGAAAGACGAAATCGAAGAAATTTGAGGAAAAAGAACATTTACGTTCTAAATGTAATAGTTTCACATGAGTTTTTGCTGGCGGTGAGGCTATGGAACCACTGAATATTCACTATACTGACAATACGGAACAAAGTTCCTTTAGAGTCCCAACCATACAGTTTCTGTCCTCTAAAACGCTTTGAAGAATATTTGCCACCTTATTTTTTTCACTACCTTGAAGTAAATGAGGCGATGGAACAATTTGCTGGCGAGCTTAAGGAATAAAAATTCATTTTCCACTAACTTGGTCAGCAAAAAATCATGAAATATTCAGAAAAAAAATTCATAAAAAAACACGCTCTTTTAATAAAATAAAATATAAACTGCATCAATCCAGCAACTCAGGCAATCAATGAGGCGAGGCAAATGGATTTTTCTTCTCTTTCAAGAAATGGCCGAAGCCAGTGGAGGCTTTCCCATGTGCAGCTATTTATTATGCGAAGCAGCACCTGCTCATATGCGACAAGTTGCTGCACATTTTCCCAAAACAATTTGTGCCACTGTGTGCATGAGTGTAACCATGTGTGTATTCATGTATAGCTCTATGTGTGTGTGTGTGTGCCTTTTCGTTTCATCGTTGCATTCGGTAACCACAAGTGACATTTCCATCTACTTCCTGCTTGCCAAGCCAGCCAACCGGTAAACCAACTAGTGTATATACAATAACAACTACAAAAACAATAAAATATTGAATTTCGGTCCGAATAAAATCAGAGCGGAAGAAAAATTGCAGCATTGGCGCAAATAGATGAAATCAATTCGAAGGCAAAGCCAACATTAGCCAGGCAAACAATGCAAGGCGAACACAAACACATTCACATATGACCGTGTGTGTGTGTGTAAACATAAAGAAATACATAAACACATACAAGCACTTGTGGACTCAACCACTCTCGAGTACACTTGTGGCATAATGCTCGGGGACGCGGCCGCAGTGGGCGGCGGGGTGTGCAAAATTGATATGGCTGCTGAATAAAAGTCGCATTGAAAAATGAAACGACGCAGAAAGCACGATAATGGCAAATCAATTTGCTACTCTACGAGTTGAATAAGTCGCCATTGTGGGAGCAAATAAAAAATTCCAGTGGAGGAGGCAACATTTGCAATCTAATAAGAAACAACAAGGACTACAATGGATATTTTATTCAACGAAATATGTGACGAGATTAAGAGCTATTAGCAGCTAAACAAATATTTTATTATAGAAGAATTGATGGTTTTTTAGATGATCACTAAAACTTAAATAATATTTCGGCTGAAATCATGGATAACGGAAGATTTTAATTCGATCAGGAGCGCAGCGTCCCAAAAGAAATTTCTCTAACATGTATTTAAACTCACGATGCAATTTTTATATCCACTTTATAAAGTGTTTTAATGAAGTCAGCAAGTGACAAAACGAACAAGTAAGCGGTATGGATCACATCACTTTGTTAACATCATTGACTTTTCAAAGGATGGCGCAGATCTTTTACGAAGTTCTATAAATACAACTCTAAAGTGTGTGCAAGGAGCTCATAGGCATCGCTGGTGCACTGTGAAATACACCAACAATGGCACTTAATACCCCCGTGGACATGGCAGACGGACGTTTCTGCGATGTCTACTCTAAGCCTCAGGGAAGCTGGGCATATGAAGGGCTGTGAACAAGGACACGCCGAATTTTACTTCTCCTTCAATTGCATTCTTGAAAACTTACATCACTGCCTCACAGAGGGCACTAGTGGCGAGTTTTTCTGTGTTCACATGCCGTCGAGAGAAATTTGGGTGTAGAGGAGTTGCTAGAAAAGTGGGTATTTTCCATGGATACGTCGAAGCTAGGAGGAAAGGTTGCACAGAGCGTGTTCTGTAAGGAGCTCTGCTTGAAACTGTATAGTTTTTCAGGCAGAAGTGGTTGCTATGAAGGATCTCTTTCACCGATGTTAACATTTATTCCGACAGCCGAGCGGCAATGCTAGCGCAGAGTTCACCAACTGTACGCGCACAGCTTGTTAAGAAATTGATGTCCACACCAGAAATAGCATCAAGCTGCTTCATGATCAGACTCGTTTGGGTGCCTAGTCACAGCGGAATCGCTGCTAAAAACAAAGTCGATGAGCTAACTAGAGGCGCTATCCTTGCCGTGTTCATATCGAAATAGACAGAGTTGGTTCCCATCAGCATCTTGCTTTCTATCACTGAACCTCGCGTGCGTTTAGCAGGCGATGGTTGATGACCCGTTTTTGTCCAACTGGGTGATCTTATTTGGCCTAGAGTAGTAAGTAGGAGATCTAGTCAGCTAGCTGCCTTTGGCAAAGTTGATCTTGTCGCAATCAAAGAGAATATTACTGGACATTGCTTAAAAGGCATTCATGCGGTAAGGCTAAAAATCTTGTGGGACACAAGTTATCAAAGCTATATGGAGCAGGATAAGGTGGAAACATCTAGGAATTCTTCTTCATTGTTCAACCTTGGCAGTACTACCTTCGACGTCCCCTGGCAGCCGAAACTGACATAACCTTTCTATACAAATTTATGATAGGCTCAAAGCGTTTGGTCGATTTGGGAGGGCTTTATGATCTATAGTATAAGAGTTTTAGGGACTATATTAAGTTAAGAACCAAACCTAAAATAGCAAATTCGTCAAATTCGTCCCAGCGACTATTTCGTCTTTCGCGGGTGCAAACAGTAGCTCACCTTAACTTAAACGAGTAGGTGTAAGGATGATTTGCGTTTGATAACACCCTGGAGTATTTAATTGGCGGAACTATGTAGACCGCTTCCCGATGAGCATAAATGTGGTATTTATCCCCATACTCTGTTTACGGATAATGGATTATTCTGCGCTGGAATTAGTTGAGTGGTACTCAGAATAGGTACACCGGACTCGAAGTCCTATCAAGTGTTTGACTGATTTCTTTTGCGATCAAATTGTTAAACTCTACCTATAGTTAATGGAGGGAAACAATCGCAGTTTCCACTTTTTGTTTGGATTCTAGGCGAGCACCTTCCATTAGGGGGTCAGCGATTTCTGTATACAGAACATTATGCTGGATTCCCTTCTTCAAGTCATGATATACATATAGTAGACTCAAAAATTTCAAAACTCATCTTCTGTGAACAGCCGAAAAGCTAGAATGTATAGCCGTGTAGAACTATAAATCTTTGTCTCGTTCCCACGACAGTAGGGTCCAAGCAACCGGAACGGACCCGGAATCTATTCGATTAAGGACTGTCAACCGTTCCTTGAAATTACTCCAGTTAAGGGATAACAACAACAACACTAAACCTCTATAAGCAAATCAAGAAGCCTTCTGCGAAACTTCTGAAGTCCTTTTTAGTACCTTTACAGAAATATGTATAGCCGCTTTTTTAAACTACCCTAACCTAAATAAATAATCCAATATTAATCTGAATGTTCTGTGCCCCCCCTTATTTCAACTTATAGACTACTACAAATGTACTTACATGGATGCAGCTTCAAGTTCGATATGAATTTCTCCAATTTTCGTCGCAATATCAACTCGGCGCCATATTTTGCCTGTGTACCGTTATCGACCAGCAGGAAGTAAGCATGACGATTATTCAGCACAGCTAATTTGGACCTAGCGGGAGTGAATAGATAGAGTAAATATAAGTAACCGGTGTAAACGTTTCGCTTTACATAACAAAGAAATAAAATAAATATTTAAATTTAATGCAAATCTCGCTGGGTTCAAAGTCAACACGTAAAACAGCAATTTAGTGGCAACACCTGGTGGCCACCCTGGTGTCATAAGCGCTTTTCAGCAACCAAATCAAGCAACAGAAGAGCGACCACAGCCGTGAGGGTTACTATGAAGCCTGCTGCTGGCGCCTGTTGCCCTGTACACACTTTTACCGTTAAGGCCTGTTGAGATTTTCAACTCAGCACAAATTTGCATAGTCACAACTGTATATAAATATAATGTTTAAAGCAACAAGGCAGTTGACCCCTGTTGCTCTAATGAGCTCCAAAGCGCCAATACACACACACTCAGACGCACACTTGTGTACTTACCTCGGTGAGCTTATGCTGTGACAGGGCACCTCTCGATTATGCCCCAAAAGTTCATGATTACGCTCCACTATACCCCAGGGTGCAATACCGATGCTGACGACACGCCCACTCCGCTGCTGACCCTCAAGCAACAACGCATCGCCCACCTGCTTCGTAACACCTGCAAATATAGAGTGAGAGAGGTAGAGTGTGGGAATGAGAAGAGAGTGGTGGTAGTGAGAAAATGAATGCTTAAATACACAATACAATAGGAAATCAAATAGATGGATGTGGTAAATTGTTCGAAAGCGATTTAGCTACACAAGCCAAGAGATTTCAGTTGGATTTACTTCGTTCAATGTAATGTGTCAGCTCCCACGGGGTAAATAGTATTTGTACACACCACTTACGTATAAAAACTATGTAAATGAGATGCTGTACAAACAATTTAAGGCCACTGCCATTGCCGGTATCAGGAATGATTGAGTGAATGAAGGTTGAACGGACGTCAAATAAATAAATTGCCGACCAACATTAGAGCTGTTTAATACTGAAGAAGCCTATTGGTGGCTAAGTACACATTTGCAAAATGAGAAAAGCTCGAAAAGCGAGTAGCTTTTTTGGTTTTGATTGGCAATTCATGGAAATTTTCCGAAAAACAATATATTGAGGGCCGGCGAGGAAACAAACAGATGAGCCTTGAAATATTTTTTGACGGATCAAAATCCTTCCACAATGAATTAATCTTGTTGATTATTAATTACTGTTGTTTATACGGGATTGGTAAACCCTCAAGAACATCTTAACTTTGCAGTCCTTTATTCATTCGGTTGAAATTGTATCTACCCATACTTCCAGGACGCTGGCTAGGTCATGTCGCCCGAATGGATGAAACTACTATAGCTTTCAGAGTATTCAAAGCTGTACCTGCCGGAAGAACCAAAGGGAGGGTAAGACTTTCACTCCGTTGGAAAGACCAGGTAGAGAAGGACCTGGCTTTGGGCCAAAGACCAAAAAGGAAGAACGACTGGCGCGGTGTTGTATACTCGGCTAGAACCACGTAAGCGGTGTCTATGCTAACAAAGAAGAAGAAGCACATAAAAACAAATTTATATAAAGCTTTTGACCGCATACCTCATCCAAGCTACCGATCGTCGTCTTTTTGATCGGATTCTAGAAAAGAACCTATAGCTTTTCCAACAGCTTTTCATTTAAGGTTTGGCCGAACTCTATTCCAATTATAATGGCTCCAAAACCGGCGATAAACCACATGAAATGGGATCGGTCATAGATCAGTAAAATCTTCAATTCAAGTCAAAACATAATTCAACAATTTAGAATACCCAGACCGAACCAAAGCATGACTTCTGGTTCTCATTTGATTACGAAATATCTACTTAGACAGAATACTCTATAGTTTTAACTCCCTGCGACTACTTCTATTTCAAACATAGTGTTTTACCGAAAGGCAAGTCTTATCCCACCGCACTCGTATATGTACATATGTATGTATATATACAAATAAAAGAAGTAGTGCAATAGCAAATGCTAGTTAGAAGATTACAGTCGACAGCAATGAGTCGCTTAATGCCACAAAGTCTTCGAAGCCGATTCGGCGTGGCTGTTGTCCGTTGTGAGAAGACAGGCGAGTAAATAACAAATCAACAATTGAAGACAGCGGGTAAATAAATGCGCTGATACGATATGTGCCAAAGTAAAAAAATATGCAGACAAAAATAATACCACTTGAGCTTATCTTGATTAGGCCTAATCCGTAAAGCCAAGGCCTATGTAAACAAGTCAAAGTAGTAATGCACGAATTAAAAGAAAAAGGCGAACGAATGTAATGAAAAACTAGAAGAAATCAATTTGGGAGTTTTGCTGAAATTTTTTCGGCGTCGAATGATAAAACTTATACATATTTATACTCGGAGCAAGGCAATTGCTTAAAAGAGAACTCAATATTAAAGCAGTTAAGGAAACATCCAACAATCGGTTTGTTGAGAAAGGGTGAGTCAATGAAGTTAAGAATTGATTGATTGGTGCTCGTATAGTACCTACAGATTTCATTCATGTATGGAGCTCTAACTATAGGACCGTTAAATTCAGCTTCTACATTTTGTTCTCGTTTTTAGAATCGCGGCTCTATTTAATACAGTAATTTCGAAAACTTAAGTTGTTTGATTTTTGGAGTTATTTGTTAGTTTTTCTTTTACCTGTATTTGTACCGCCGGTGAATATCCATGCTCCCGTCGTTTTCGCCGCTTTCAGAAGACCTTTACGAATTTCCTGAAAAGATATTGAAACATAAAATTAATTACTGACACAAAAAAGAACTACGCACTGATTACCCTGAATCTCAAGAATGCGTTCAGCACGGTAAAATGGGCACACATAATCAACACCCTGGATGATATACGCGCCCCTGAATACCTCATAAGCATTATAATGAGGTATTTTGTAAATATAAACCTGACTTTTTATATGGACGAAGACATCAAGATCTGCTCTAACTCGAGTGGAGTACCCCAAGGCTCAGTATTACGCCCACTATTACGTATATGGAATCTCATGGGTGCTAACAGGTGGCAACCTTAATTTTTTTGTTTTGTTTTTATTCTTATACGTTTCTATAAAGTTTTTTTTTTACTTAAACTGCTTGTTCAAGCAATGGTTAAAACTTAAAATATTTCTATATCTTTTTTTTTATATTTTTTCAGGAATAATCTGTTTGCTAATTTCCTTCCGGCAACTTTCTTCAATAAATTAAACTAAGTATTTTCTTCTGTTTCGCATCTTTCCTTTTTAGCATACAAATTGTGCTTCATTGTCATTGGTAATGATGACGCATGAAGTTGCTTTGTGCTTTGTGTGAACTTTCATTTTAAAACTACATAAGTTGTAATTGCATAGAACCGTTAACTTACCTTTTTCAACTTTGGTTGCAGTTCGAAATTCGCTTTGCCACCTTGTACTGTAATCAAAAGTTTCGGCAATTCCAAATTCCATTCTTTGGTAAACAGCTGCACCAACAATTCCGGGCGTGTATCGAAGGACAGGCGCACATACTGACCGACCAAATGCAAAGAAAAAAGAAGAAGAAAAGGAAACAAAATATTAACAAACAATGTATAAAAATAAACTTTGCATGCTGTGTGTATGAATAGTAGTTCAGATAAAGAACAAGCCTTTTGAAATTCCCCCGGAAGTTGTCCGAAGAATGCGCACTGGCGAATAGTTTCCTTAAGTAAGAAGATACATATTTGAGAATTAAATTTCTGTAACTCAAACTGCGTAGATCAAAGTGCAATTAAGATAAAATACAAATATAACTTGCTGTTGTTGTATTGTTTTTGTGGGCAAACTTCGAAAATCTGCCAATTTCGCAGCTTTCAATCGCCAACAGCATCGGGTGCGAAAGTGTTTAAGTTTAAAGCTGTGTGAAGGGCTCTTTACAGCACTTCGACAACTTGTGTTTGAGGGTTACACCTGCAGAGGAGCGAATGAGATCCAAACTAGTGCTGTTTGGGTACATTCAGTACCACTACTGGCTAGACTCTTCCGGAATTGTGAAATAGGGGTCATTAGCAATGATGTAGGTCGGCTCTTCATTAAGATGTACGGACCCCACACTTAAAAGCGTTTCTCGAAACAATTTTAATTTAGATCGTCCCTAAAATTCTCATAAAATAAGATAAATAGATGAGGAGTTCTCCGTGACCTAAGGTCTATTGTCTCACTCCTAAGTCCCAACGATCCACTATATACTATATACTGCTAGGTGCTATTGAGGTGATGTGATCCCTATTTGGAAACATGGATACAATGGACTTGATAGTTCGGATTTAGACCTTTAAGGTTGCACGCAAAGTTCTCATGCGTTAAGATCTTTTTTGGAAGTAGAAAGTTTTTCTAAACTACAATAAACTCATGCGAACTTGCTTTTAGGATCCATAAGCTCTTGAGTAGCTGCCCACCGTTGCCACGTCGGTCGAGTCTATGTAATCGTAACGCAATCAGATTTAGCTTCGTCGAAGCACTGTCGTTTCGGCAGTACTTCTCAAAATGATACGGGGTATACTTGCCGCTCTACAATAACAAAATGGAGAAACTTTTGCCTGACAAGTTAAGAGATTTTGCTGCCGTGTACTTAGAACTACTGTAAATTTTGAAAGTAAGTGAAGCGGAGTATTGCGAACTGGCCATTGCATGTAACCCATATAAGCTGTAGAGCAACTTTAACTGTAAATGTACAATTGGAAAAGTTATTTTAGAGATATTGAGACTTCGGCATGGTAACAAGTTTTCTGGCAGGTACCTAGAGAAAATTTTCCACTTCATTTATATTACAAAGCAGATCAAGAATATTAAACAAGTTATGGATCCTTGGCTTTAAAGCTGCTTCCCATAAAATAAACTTTTCTGAAGTAGCAACGACGTTACAGATGATGATACTATGTATGGGCTCGTTAGTTGCCATAGCAATGTATAAAATATGTACCCTGATCAGGCAGCATTTAGGTACATTCTTAAAGTGGATTCTATATGCAGTATGCTGAATATATAATTAATAGTTATTTTTCATATCTTAGGAGACGGGCCCTATATAAATCAAATCAAAGAATTTATAACCAGTTTATTTCACTTCTTTGAACTATTCTAAACAGAATGATTTATATTATTATAAGGATTATAAGAATAGAAGTCTGTCTAGACTACCCTCAGGGTAGTGATGAATAGTTGGGTTTATAGAAAACTCATTTAGAAGGCAGTTAACCATCGGGTTGTCGCTAGTGGAAGAAAAAAGAATATATTAGGAGACTAAGTGCTGGACTGGAGCAGGACAAAAAAATTTGTTAGTTTGAGATTCTAATCGGTCCATATTATGTAAGTACAGTAACTGTTGGCCGAAAAGTTTTTGAATTTTTGTCTCTAAAGTTGCATAGAAACAACTTTTTGAATTTATAAACTTCATCAGGAGTACAGGGTGGTCAAAAGACATAATACAGAGATATAATAGAGTTATGAGATTTTAGTTGCAGAGGATTCACAAAGAGTCCTCAAAGGAGGATAGGGGCCTAACGACCTAAGTGAGTCATCAGACATTCACCATATCCTACCTACCTACCATTTCAACATTGAAAATAACACATATCCAACAGCAAAAAGTAGTATGTATAAGAATAATCCGAAATTCGTAGATGATAATTTGAGGATAGGCTCTAAACCCCCCAAAACTCAATCGCCAAAAAGGTCTTCTAAGCTAAATTACTGACGATCCCACGATGTTGGATCATCGCATAACCTAATATTTTGAAGTATATATTTATTACTTAAATTAGGACCGTTAGGAGACTATCTTTTTGCAGTTCATATTAGATGCTGCATATTTTGGATAACAGGATATATAACGACATCGAAAGAACTTGAAAGAACAGAGAAAAGAGCGGTAGCTGCGATTAAACAGTGTTCTTTCCTACGGAATTTATAACATATTTACAGAAATTATTCTAAAATTTTAATTATTTACTTTTATACAACAACGTTTTGAGAACTTCACAGCATGGCTGCTTTTCGCTTTATGTGCCTGTTCCTTGTCCGAAGGTTAATGTATCAGGTTTTCCAATAGGGATGATATGGTTTCCAAGTGTCGTTTCGGCCTCCTTTAATATGTCAAGATCTGTTTTTTTTGTATTTAGTAATATTTACTATTTCATCGTGGAAAGATATACACAAGAACAACGTTTACAGATTATTCATTTTTGATATCAAAACCTGTGCTCGCTTTGGATCGATGAGAACTAACCTTTTATAGCCAAAATTGGAAGAAGTTGATCTTGACAATATCTGGTTCCAACAAGACGGGGCTACGTGCCACACAGCACTTGCAAAAGCCGAATTATTGCGAGCAAATTACGGAGATTCGATTATTTCAAGAAATTTTGATATCGAACGGCCCCCAAGAAGTTGTCATTTAACACCATTGGACTACTTCTTGTGGAGTTATTTGAAGTCATTGGTCTTTAGCAATAAACCAGACTCGCTTCAAGCTTTAGAAGTCAAAATGGATTTGCTATTCATGACGCGCGACTGGATTTGGTAGGAAAAGTACTCGAAAATTGTGTTCATAAAATTCCTTCCTGCGAAAGAAATCAGGGTGGCCGTTTGAATGATGTTATATTCAGAACTTGATTGTATCGATTGGCCTTCACATTAAATAAAAAAAATTTGAATTTCCTTAACAATTAGTTTTTTGTTGTTTTTTTTTCTTTTGAAGAAATCATATCTCTCTTATTGGAAAACCCTGTATTTTCAAAGTTTTAGTTGCTAAAGCACACAGACTGGAGCATACAAATATATGAAGACGTATGTGTATTCGTGCTTGTACTGATAGGTGGCTCGGTGGCAATATTGATATTTCCTACAACAACATCAACCAGCATCGATTTGCCATTATACTCGTAATATATACATATGTACATATGTATGTACCTCCATATGTGCACAGGAACACAACCATCGCAGTGATTTCAATTTAACTTTGAGGTTATGTGTTATAACGATGAATATATTTATATATATAAATACTATAAATGTAAATGTATCAATAAATCCATATTTGTTGTTGTTATTACCTGTGCTTTGGTCGGATGTGCACCGCCTTGAAATTCAATTGTACCATATGCATCGGTGGGTTGTGCTCTGGTGTGCTTCTGTGGCAGCCAACTGTCACCGGGTGAACCACTTTCGATGCCCGGTATCGTTTGATGGGTTTGACGTGACTGACCGCAACAACATCTGCAACAAAAACAAGAAGAAACGGACGACCAAGGGTAAATAAAGTTATGAATAGTTTTATGAGAAAAAGTCCAATAAAAAGTTCCGGCGGGAAGTAAAGCAAAAGCTCAATACACACACACACTCATACACACAGATACACATACAGAACTGAAAATGAGCAAAGTTTCAAGTTAAATAAGAATCGGCAAATTTTATGAAATTTGTGAGCCTTGCAATATTGAATTCAAGCAATATCTACGTTGGGCGGAGAAGACACAGCCATTTGGCAACACATAAAGTTTACAGTTATGTCGAAACGGAAATTAAAATCAATAAAGTGCGGAGTATCATAAAGAGCAGACAGATTGAAAAGTTTTAGGCTCAAGTCACTAAGGAGTTCTACTCTCACACAAATGAGTACTAAAAGATAGCAATGAAATATTTGGCATTGAAACTTGATGGAAATGGACTCAGGCTTTACATTCAAGGACACACCACTGGATATAAAATTTAAAGCGGCAGAAAATGGTAAAATATGTGGAAAATTGTTCTTGGTTAAATGGCTGAACCTATAAATTAAAGCCTAAATGCTAATGACTGGCTAGAAATACATTAAGACAAAAAGAACCTAGAAATTGTAATTAAAAACTCGGGGACGACCTTCGACCTCTTCAAGACAAGTGTTAGAGAGATGCCAAAAGAGGTCGACATCTCTCGCGAGTCCCTTCGAATGATTTTGGTGAATATTTTGGGTATGAAACACGTTCTAACTCGACTTGTACAGATTTTTTTTTCAAAAAGAGTCCCGTACACAAGTCTCTTTGGACATGCTTGGTTCTGCGATCAAGGCTTGATCGAATATTGGAAAGGAACAGGGTTCCCATGGTATTTGGGTCTCCACAACCGTTACATAACCGGGTCAGTATCCAGCTAAAGATTGTCAATTAAGCATCATAAACCAATTATTGGGTAAGAAAACAGCTTGAAAATAACAAGTAAGGAAGCGCCAAGTTCACGTGCAACCGAAAATTTTATACTCATGAAACTTGTGGGACAGACAGAGGAATACTTTAAGGGGTAAAACGTCAATCAGAAGATCGGAATCCAAGCAATTTTATAAATACATATACTCTATATAGTAACTCATACACTGACCGACGGCATAACGTTTGTTAATATGGAGTACATGGGAGTTGGAGTAGTATCGACCCGATTTTATACATTAAGCTAAAAAAATGTTGAGTTGGGTTGGGTAGGTCACATTCAATCATTAATCATATGGAGTTTGTTTAAAGCTGGATGTTCGAAAACACTGACATTAGTTTTATGGGGGTTAGATTGAGTTTTCGCCCGATTTTTCACTCTTCTAGTTTTCATTGAGATAATTCAAATATTGACCTTAATCTATATATCCAGAACCTGAAAGTTCGAAAATCTTATATTAAAAATATTTGGGGCTCAATAAAGCATTGACCCGATTCAATTCATTTTTGATACACAGAGTTTATATTGTCAGAAAAAGATTCTCTCCGAATTTCAATTTTATATCTCACACACTGAATGATAATTTCGGTGAAAGTCAACTATAGATTCTGGAGTCCACATATTCATTTTAAATTGTGTTAAATGGGAAGTAGGCCTGGTTGCTGTCAATTTTCGTATGAATATGAATATGAAAAATATATCACCTTTAATCGAAATCGCTATGTCGGAACCTCAGATATGAGGTTTCACCAAAAAGTGGTCGGTGCTACAACCCTCGACCAATTTTCACACCGGCTGCCATAAATCCCTCTCATACCACTTCAAAGCTAAAATTAAATGCCGCTAACGTTGCTCGTTATTGATTTATTGCGTTTTTAGTTGTATTTAACACTTCCGTTATATGGGGAGTGAAAGGGGTTATTCTCCGAATTCATTCATTTTCAAACTGTCGGTACGAATTCTTTCAATATTTGTGCTTGGCAAATTTGGTTGTTGTAACTCTAGTCGGTTTGGAGATATGTACATTAAATTATATTAGAGGGAGGGCCATCATTACAGCTTTATATCTTAATTTAGTGCTTAGTTATGGCACTTTCTTAGTTTTAGTTAATGGCGATTTGTGGGCGTGGCAGTGGTCTAATTACGCCCAACTACGAACTTAAATTTTTTTTTGTACTAAGAAGCCTGCATACCAAGTTTTGTCGAGATATCGCACTTTTTACTCAAGTCACAGAGACAGACAGACAAACAGTTAACCGGATTTCAACTTTTCTCGTCATCCTGATCATTCATATATATCTCAACCGATTAGTTTTATGTAAGACTTACATCTGTTAGGTGAACAAAGCTATTATACTCTGTTGCCACATATTGCGTATAAAAAGAGTCCAAGTCTTGTCACACGAAATTTTACGAAAACAAGTTCCAACCATTAAAATCTTCCATTACCTTTAAAGTGATCTCGGGCTGGCTTTCCAAATAATCGCATAATTCAAACTTTGTTAGTTCTAAGTTAAGATAGTTCAACACATTAAGGTGATACCAATTCTATATTATCTGAAATAGTTTGTTAAGGTCAGCTCGAATAGCTCTCCACTTTAATTGTATTTCCTGTAATGTCAGATCATATCTAATGCATGCGAATAGAGATAAAAAGTTGGTTCATAAAATAATTTGGTCAGAAATATCAGTTGCAAGTCAAACTACAGTATTCTTCTGAGGTTTTGAAAGCAACACAGAAGTCGACATATTTTTAGAATGAAAAAGTGACTTAACTTAACTAATGGTCTGAAATTAAGTATAGTTTTTATTACTATCAGATGAATAAGCGTCGAATGTGGAGGTTCTGAACTCAAAACTTTTTCAAAATAGAATGGATTCTAAGCAAGGATGGAGCCATATGCAGAAGTTCACGCAAGAGAGGAAAGTTATCTAAGCACCACTCACTTGAAAGTGGCCAGAAACGATTCTTTAACATATAGCTCAAGCAGCTCACGACTTCCGGCCTTAGACCAAGTATCCTCGGGGTAGCCGAAAAACATCCGTTTGAAGGCGAACTAAAGTAAGAAGGCGAAACATCATTTTCCCAGGGCTGTGCTCTGGGTTTGAGACCCGCCACGTAATAATTCCTAGCAATAAAAGGAAACAACAAAGCGAGTAGATAAGTAAAAAAATGGTCAAAGTATGGCGTATTTGGCAGGTATAGGAAAAAACATTTTTTGAGGTTGGTCAGAGTAAGATATTGCAATTCATAGAACCTGTAGACCAAGACTTCAAACTAATGTATATGATTGGCTTTATGAAGGACTCTGACTATGACCAACATGTTAAAAGAAGCAAACACAAAGCAATTATTTCAAGAATTCATCGTTATTGAAAGTTCTTTTAACCAGACTTTTGAAGAACATGCTAATGGAATATTTTATTTCCACTGCACCAGCCTCGAAACATCTTAATTAAGAGGGAAATTCAATCCGTTTAAGAAAAATATATAAATATCTCTAAATGAAACTCTTTAAATCGAAAACTTTCTTACGAAGCCTTCTATTTTCACTTTGCGCGACGCAACGACCAATCAAGTCACAACTAATTTTAATTTACAGTTAAAATTGTTTCACACGGTTTTTTACAAATTACCACCAACAGATACTAAATTATTAAAAAATTCGCATGCGAAAGGAGTGAATATTGAGTGGTTTACCGTTTTCGCACTTCGAGTTGTGCGAAAGTGCAAATGTTTTTCCATTCCTTCGATGTTGTTGGTGTACGTGAAGGCACAGGTGTGTACTTTTAATGAAACAATGTCGACTTACCGCCGGTGTTGATGCTTTAATTTGCGGTCGCACATCACTGTTATTGTCTTTATAGTCACCATTGTTGTCATTTTCTTGGTTACGTGGCGTCTGCGGCATGGCATTAAACATTTATTCATATTTCTCTTTTATTTACTTTCATGAACGTAGACAATCCGGAGGTACAGTGGCGCTCAAAGAAATAAGATTTAGCACTTGGTTTCATGTAAGAAACCTTTCCCTTTTTTCGGAAGCTCACCTGTTGATAAGGTGCAATACCTGAATTTATCCGCTATAGAAAGCTTTCATGGAGGCCAAATATGGAGAAAGGGGTGAACAAGGTATCGATGTTCTTAGTGCTACAGGTATAGGGGAAAGGTGGGTACACTCACCACGGATAGTTCTAGGAAACTGTGGTCAAGCCAATAATGTTTTGTCTGATAAGGGACGCTCGAGAAGACTCACTTATTAAGAAGTTTCAATGTGTCCAAAAGGCGGCTCACTGCGATGCACTTCTACCTAGGAGGTGAGCATTTACTTTGAAAGCAGAGCGGTAATACTGGTGCTGAGCTCGCAAACTGTGGGCTCAAAGTTAGTTTAGGAATGTCGAAACTCACTAGATATAGCACACAAGCTACTCGTACTTCATTATCAAACCCGTTTGGTGCATGGTCATATCGCAATTGCTGTAAACTGTACAACCGATGATAGTGTGCAAGAAAAAGGGTGCCCCATCTAGGCTTTCTCCAGCATTGTTCAGCACATGCAAATGTAAGAGTGAAACATCTCGCCATTCTTTCTTTCGGTGAACCAGGAGACATAACCGAAACTTATATTAGTCGCATAAAGGAAGGCCAAAATCCTTCGAAGACGGTGTATTTGAGATTTTGTACGATGAGAATACGTGTGAAACACAAGAAGAGCTTCCTTCAACACCAGCCAATCTATTTCAAAGCAACCACAAGCTTTGGGAATGGAAATAAGAAACTTGAATTCCTTATGGCCCCGATACCAGGAAACGCACGAAAAAGAGATTCTGCTGCATGACAATACTCACATGTTCAAACCCGTTAAAATTTACTACCCGCTATATTATTCAGATATTGCATAGTCCGATTGTTATTTGATTCGTTCGATGGCACCTGGCCTGGATCAGAAACAGTCGCACTCACAGACGATATCGAAAAATGACTTGACTCTTGGATAACATCACAAAATGAACCGTTTTATTGTAACAGTATTCGAAAATGCCAAAAACATGGGAGAAACTTGTGACATCGCTAGTCAATGCTTTGAATAATTCATTTGTAACCACTTTTTTACCATAAAATTCCATTTTCATAAAAAAAAACCAGTTATCTCAAATGACACTGTTTCTATTAACAATCCCACAACTGTTTGCTGCCATTTATTTTTTGTGAGATCTAAGGTAAATTTGTTTGTATTTGCGATTGTGCGACAAAATAATTTTGCGGTAGCAACAATTGTTACCAATTTCAGCGCAAATGTGTCTCCTTTTTTAAAATTCTGCACGCAAAGTCACGCTTCGATAGTTTGCGTGCAGAGCAGACACTTTATTGAACAATAGAAGGCAAGCAGATTGCCAAAGAAGCAACAAAATCGAGTAACAAACGAGAAGTTAATTTGGGGGATAGAGAATGTGTGCAGAAGGGTACAGCCACAAAATCAGCAAAAAAACCAATGTAAGCGTAAGTATATATTTTATATAGTAAATAGATATAAAACTTGAAGTTATATTTAATTTTAGAAGTCCATGAAAATTTCGGAAGCATAAAAAGCACGAAGAAAGCTCCTCAGCAGTGAAAGCCAATACTGTTGAGAAGGTGCAAGCTTTATTGGAAAGACACCTACATTAATCAGAGTTAATCGACTAAGCCCAATGTGTTAGCTCCCCTGAAAAACTTATTTTGCATACAATTTTTGGACTCATTTGAAAAACTACGTGACAAAGTTAACTCAGCTGATAAAAATACTTTCAAAAATTGAGCTTTTGTTCATAATACGGCGCCTTTTGAATATTTAGCCCTCAGTAGTGTGACTAGATCTAGAATCAGTCCCTCAAGAACTCTTTTGTTCCTATAAATATAATTATTTGGATGAGTTTTCTGAACAAGGTTTCAATGAGAATTTTAAGCTCTCTGGTTTTTGAGTCATTCTAAACTAAAGTAATTGTGATAGAAATTTGATTACATTTAATACCTTTAAGATAATGGAATCCTTTGTAGGAATTACATTATAGGATTTTTTGGGTAGACTTTTTATGAAGATCTATTAAAATCAGGTACTGGAATTCTCTTAAACCTCAAAGAAATTGCATCGAAAGAATTTTGCTTACTGTTGAAAAAGGCCTTCGGTGATAATTGTTTGTCGGGACTAAGTGTTTTAGATTGGTACAAATTATTCCAAAAAGGTCGAGAACGCGTTGACAAGGAATCACGTCCAGGACGGCCATCAACATCAACTGATGATCAACATGTGAATAAAATAACGGAATTAGTGCTTGAGAATCGGCGATGAAAAGTCAGAGATCTTACTGGCATCGTTGGGGATCGGTGAAAACCAGTTTGAATGATCATTTGGTTCTAAGAAAAGTGAAGTGAAGTGAAGTGAAGTGGTTTCAAAATTACTCAATTCTTCGAAAAACTGCGTCGCGCTGATGTCTCTGAAAAAATGCTGTCCGACTGCCAGGTTATCATATAACGTATTATTACTTGCGATAACTTTGGATGTATGATTGCGACCCGGAAACAGCCGATCAATCGGCCTAATATCGTGGCCAACATGAGCCGAAGCCGAGAAAACTACTTGTACGTCAAAGCGTTTCAACCAGCTAAACTTTTAAGAAGTAATACTATTTGTGTGTTATGCATCGGCGAAGCTTTGCGTAAAAATAGGTTGGAATTATGAACCGACAACTCTTGGTTTTTGCACCACGATAATACATTCTCGCGTACTCTATTGATTCTCATATTGGAAGAAACGCTGGGACAAGTGTATTGCGGCCAAGGGGGATTAGTTTGAGGGGGACGATATAGATTTTGAAGAACAAATTAAGAATTTTAAAATTATGAACAAATTCTTACTATTTTTTGCTTATGGAGTACATCGACTCAGGTTTTTTGGGTTTCGAAAAAATTTTAATGACCTTGACTTCTTGACTTGGAAAAGCTCAAAAGTTTTTTCGTACCAGCAATACATTTTTTGAGAAGGAATAATGGTTTTTGAGGATAAAATACAAAGTTGGTAGAAAAGTTTATGGACCCATGGATCGCTTTTATCACAGTACATGTGAGATATATTTAGGGCTGTAATGATCTATTTTTGCAAAAATCCCATTCAACACAACTGCCAAGCAGAGAAAATACATATTTATCTACACTTATCAAAACATTTACATACATACGTATATGTAAGAACATAGAATAAAATAAATAAATTTCTAAACTTTACACTGAAAATTGAATTATTTGTCGAACACATCCTGGCAGGATATTTGCCAATGAATTTGAATTGCTGTGTTCACACTCGTGCGCAGTTAATGTGCCACAATATTGTGTTTGTTGTTTGTATTTGTGTTGCCGACAATAATGTATATCAATTAGTGTGCGACACAACAAAAAAGCAACAAAACACCAAAACACAAATAAATAATGCGAATGTTTGTATGTGGGAGTTAAATAACAGAAGTTCGTTGCAAATTGTCAGCCATCAAATATTTATGGTCGCATATGTTTTTGTTCTTTTTGTTCGCAAGTTAAATTGAAAAAACTTTGCGAATGAATAAGTAATTATGTGGCTTGAATTAATTATTTAAAACCATTAAGCGCTGGCAGAGCCGACAACCTCAAGTTACATGATGGATTACTAAACGAAAGTATTTAATTGCAAATTTATTTAATTTTTTTCGATTACTTAATTAACTAGGAATCGCAATTTTTTTTTTTTAATTAAATTAACCTTTCTATTCAAGGTCAAATAAAGTTAAAGACTTCGCAAAACATATTGCAAGACTTTCAGAAATAGATAACCAATTGATAACCAATATTTTACGAGAATTGTGTTCACACACCCGATATGTAGAAAATCAGAAGAGTGGTTCGTCTACTGAAACCCGGTTAACCTGCCCAACCTAATTATCGTACTCGTATAACTCGCCTTCCTGCAGTAATGAAGACACTTGAAGACCTTGCTCCTCTCGACTTCCACACACCATCTGAGCCTAGACACTCCTCTGCATGGAGTCCTTAAAGCTTATACCACATCACTTATCGTCATAATCACCTAGATAACTCGTGGTCTCAATTAAAAATCACCCTACCCTGTAAGGCGACAATCGTAGAGGCGTTGAACTTGTCCAAAGTTTTTGACACAGTCAGTTGCACAACGGTACTAGAAAATAATATACAATCCGCGCTTCCTCTAGGGGAAAAGCAAAAATTATAATTTCATTTGGAGTGGTGGTGGGTACGTAAAGAGAATCTTCCTACAATACCTCGTCGAAGTACAGCAGCATGCCGACGTTACTTAGGACGTGGCAAGCTTAATGCAATATCCTTAACATCTGCCTCCTCAGCATAAGCCTTGACATACTAACTACTACAAGTAGTTAACTACTTCCCTAAAGTTAAATGACTTCGATGATGGCTAATTTTGTACTTTTCCGAAATAGGATCTAATAATAGAATCGGTACAACAACAATCAGAAATGTGGAAAGGTATCATAAATTGATATACTTTCTGACACGTTAAGGCACCGTTAGGTTAGCCCTGGTTTCACAGTCATTACGCCGCGGAAAATAACCATATCTGCAAACGGAGGAACTTCTTCCCTACAGTTAATATATCTTCAATATATTCAATATTCTACTCGTACTACATAAAACTTTCCGCCTAACGGCAGCTAACAGAAGGTTTCGAGACCGGCGCATACTCTTGTAGAACCGCAGAGCATACGGAAATGATGTAGGCAACACTTTTCCAACCTGCTGAATGACAATGAAAATATAACGCTAGGAGAAGGCGAACCCGATTACCCAATCGTTGAAGATGGACCAGACGTTCTCTTGCCCCACCATGAAGAAATTCATAGCCGATGGCTTGGAGGCCAAGCTATTCAAACATGGCTGCGACGAACTGAGCGTGGAGCATGTATCAACTTTTTTATAGAATATGGTCGGACGAAAGTATGTCCACCGATTGGAATTTAAGTGTGCTCTGCCCAATCCACAAAAAGGGAGACCCCATAACCGCGTTAAATCTTGGAAAATACCACCTCTTTGTCGATTTCAAAGCTGCTTTGGACATGCCGAAAAGAAGCTGCTTTTATGCTGCCACATCTGAATTTGGTATCCCCGCAAAACTAATACGGCTGTGTAAACTGATTTTGAGCAATACCAAAAGATCCGTTAGTATCGGGAAGGACCTCTTCGGAGTCGTTCGATATCAAACGAGGTACAAAAAGGCGACAATCACCTAAAGAGTGCACAACTGCTGGCATACGCTGATGATATCGATATCATTGGCCATAACATAAGCGCCGTTAGTTCTACTGTTGATAGTCATAACTTTGAAGTTGTAAATAATTTCGTCTGTCTTGGAACCAGCATTAACACCAACAAAAATCTTAGCCTCGAAAGCCAACAGCAGAATAACTCTTGCCAACAGGTGCTACTTCTGACTAAGGAGGCAATTCAGAAATAGATTTCTCTCTCAACGAACCAGCTCTGAAAGTGTTCGACGCGTTACCCTCCGGGGGAAGCAGAGGAAGAGGAAGATCTTGTGAAAGACAAGGCGGAGAAGGATATGACTACACTCGAAATTTTCAATTGGCGCAAAACAGCGAAAAGGAAGAACGACTGGCGCACTGTTGTAAACTCGGCTATACCGCGTCAACCGCCGATATCGGACTACAGCACGTAGCTGCCAAACAAGCTGATCGATAAAAGTCAAGCTCTGGTAGGAAAACCCGTCAATGCTATAATCTACTAAGAAATCAGCAAATCCAAACGTGACGAAAAGCGAACCGAAAAAACATTCTGACCTATGAAAAGGAGAACTTGCCTGCCGTAGCTGATTTGAAAAGAATCAGTAGTAACAACTGGCAATTCTGGCCGTAAAACAAAGAATTAAATTTTCGATTTCATTTCATTTCACTCCTTTTTTTCTCCTTAAATGATAATTATATCACAGAATTCAGGTGACCAATTCTCACAACAAAAAAAAACAATTTTTAACCCATTAATTGCTGTCACGTGCAATGTGTTAATGATGCAATCAATTACTTGTCACAGCAATGACATAATTGTCCGTAATCAATGCGAAGTTCACCAATACAGTTACGCGCTCCACGTTGCAAAATCGGCGTCCGCGACATCAAGTTGTTGTTGTCGTCATAATTTTCCGCCTGTCAACGCCAAATACATGGATTTCAAATAAAATCCAATCAAAATCGCAACATTCGCTTCAAATTCATTGGACTTTAACGGATTGCAAATGGAATTTGCCAGCGGTGACAGAAGCGTAATTATTTTCGCGATTACTGCGCCGCGTTCTCCCCAAACTATGACTTTATATTGAATTAGGAAACGCGACTTATGGCCCACTAAAGGCTGTATTTAATTAGATATCCTTAAATAAATTAGATAATACAATGAATGCAAAGGATTAAGCCATAAAAGCCACTTCAAGACGAAGTGAAGCGGTCAGGCTTAATTTATGGCAACTCAGGCGATTTATTTGCCGCGTCTGGCTGTGACAATCTACGAATAGTTAAATATAAATATAGTATGTGCATCGCATGTATGTTAAGTAATCTCCTGATATCTTTGCATTGCCAGTTTGGCTACAACTTTGCAGATTTAAAGCCATAAAAACAGTTATCTGTAGTCTACAACTCTTTGGCTAGCCGCCAAGTGGCATGAAATATTGGGATTAAAAGCTTATGGCAACCGAAATAGACCGCAATTTAATGGGCACTCTACCGACTTGGTAATGCATACATACAAATACATATGTAAATAAATAATTTACTGTGGTCAAAAAATAGTGGGACTTTAATCACGCGAAACCCCATTCGTCGAAATATTTTTCAGATTTCAATGACAAAATGTCACAACAAAGTAGTCATGAGCATTTACTAAAATGGAACTCGGCGATTTTTACGATAAGTGAAATTATTCAACACAAAGGGTTTTATTAAATTTGTGTACGGATTCAAATTTCTGGTGCCAAAACATTCAGAACCTTGAAAGAGACCTCCGGTAATAATTGTTTGTCGCGATCAAGTGTTCTTGATTGATACGTATTATTCAAAGAGGCAGAGTTAACGACAAACTACGTCGGTCATCCCCTTCAAAGTAATCCGCTCCCGATGCAATGCACTTATGCCAACGGATTTTCCAATCTTCGAAACACTGGTTGTAGTCACTTTCCGGGATAGCCTTCAGTTCCGTCTTCGCTGCGGCTTGAATCTCCTCTATCGTATAAAAACGGTGTCCCTGGAGCGGTCTTTTGAGCTTGGTGAATAGCTAGAAGTCGCACGGCGCCAGATCAGGTGAATACGGTGGTTGCGGATCGATATGGGTTGAGTTTTTGGCGAAATGATCACGAATTACGAGGGCAGTATGGGATGGTGCATTATCGTGGTGTAAAAACCAAGAATTGTCTTTCCACAATTCCGGCTTTTTTAGGCGGATAGCGTTACGCAAACGACGCATAACGTTCAAATGATATTCCTTGTTGACTGTTTGACCGGTTGGAAGGAATTCATAATGCACAACACCACGATAATCGAAGAAAATAGTCAACATGACCTTGATTTTTGAGCGGCTTTGGCGCGATTTTTTTGGTCTCGGCTCTCTTTTGGCACGATATTCGCTCGTTTGATCGGTTGTTTCGGGGTCGTAAGCATAGATCCAAGTCTCATTGCCAGTTATTATGCGTTTATGACACCCTGGTAGTCGGAAAGCATTGTGTCACACAATTCAACGCGACGCCTTTTTTCCAAAAAATTCAATGTTTTCGGTACCAGTCGAGATTTGATGCGCTTGAAGGCCAAAACATCCTTCAAAATGGTATTGGCTGAGCCTTTCGATACGCCACTTTATCAGCAAGGTCTCTAATTGTTAATCGACGGTTTTTCAACACCAAATCTTTGATCTCGGTTGAGGTTGATGGTCGCCCACTTGTAAACATTTTTTTTAGACATAGCCTCATCACCAAAGGCTTTCTGCACCATCCTCAACGTATCCGCAGCAGAAAATTGTTTCCGTAAACAATATTTAATGCAGATTCTTTGCTCAACAAATTTCGACATCGCAAAAAACGAAAAACTCACATGAAATTTGACATAAATGTGACTGACAGTACTACCAACCTAAAAAAAAAAAAATTCTCCAAATCCTTCGACGCGCGCAGTTTAAATTCAAATGTCACCTTTTTTTGGGCACAGGGTGTTAAGATCTGAATTGACCCATTTTCACAGGGTAGATAGAGAACCAACAAAATTTACTCTGACCAAATGTGGTTATTATAGCATGAATGATTTAAGAGATATATACATTAAATTTGTAAGAGGACAAGTTTAAATATTTTTTCTACCATAGATGCTCTTCGCTAGTGCGAATCGTTGTACTAAATAAGAGTTTATTGTGGATTTGATTTATGTCACTTTATGAATTTTCATTTAATGGCCTTTTAGGGCGTCGCAGTGGTTATCGTTCTCACTTTTTTGCCAGGAAACATGTGTAATAAGTTTTAATAAAATATATATGAAAATATGGCTGTACTCTTCATCATCATTTTCATTTAAGAACTATTAATTACAACGGTTCATACTTTTTTGATTAAAATATTCTAGCCACTTTTCGAGTCTTGTAAAGAGAAAATAGACGCTGAGTGCCAAATCTGACGAATGTGGTGGGTGGCGAGTTGTCTCAAAACAACAATCAGACAGGTAGAGGAAAGAACTATCAAAGATCACATGGCGAAATCTTATATCAGTGTATCCAAGAAGATAGACCATCGGGCATAGTGCTTACTTTAGTAGACTAAATTAGTTATTATTCAAAAATAAATTTCAACAGACTTTTCGCAACGGTCATGCGATGGAGAGCATTGGATCTTCCAGGAGGCTTCTGCTCCTGCATACAAGAAAAAACCAGCCATCAGAGGCTTATAAGCAATATTCCTGGTTTCATAGCAGCAGATGATTAGCTTGAATCCATTGGAATACAGTTTGTTGTTAGAATTGAAGTACATGGCTTGTCGAATATCCCACAAAGCAGTATTGCCAATATCAACAGAAATTGTGCGTGCTGATCAATAGTCAATGATCGAATCATTTGAGTTGGTTTTGTGTGAAAGCAAAATGATAACATTTGGAATAAAATGATTGAAATTTTGTACATCGCTTACTTAATATATACATATATAATATTAATAAAAAAAATAACAATATTAAAAGTGTATCTAAATTTCAGTTGTATAACGGTCTAAACTTGTAACAGAACCTATGACAGAACTAAGTAAATGATTCCCTTTTCTCTCCTTATCTCCTTATGCAACTGCTTAAACTCCTTGAATTTTCCATACTTCAATCCATATTATATGTACACACATACTCGTATATATTTTGTGTGTTTGCTTTTGCCAGAGAATTTATTCATTCATAAATTGCTCTAAAAGGCACTGCTTTAATTTAATTGATGTTTACTAAACTTGATGCAATCTAATTAGGCAGTGTCAGCGTTTAAATGTGTGCGTGTATGTGATTTGATTTCCTTTGCCACGTGATGCAAACACCAGCTAATACCCAAATTAATTATAATTATCCCTTAATTAAGGCAAATTGTGGTCATTTGAAATTTCACAATTTAATGAGTTGACCAAATTTTGGTTATTTTGTAATTTTATCTGCGTTGATGGATTTCATGGTGAGTGGTAATTACTTGTAATATGATAGAGTTATTTGGAGCTAAAACATTTCACACAGCTGTTATACATAAGTAGGCTTTTCACTTCATCATTGGCTTGTTTGTGGTGGGCGATTGGAAGATGAGGAAGTTAAGTAGACATGAAGGGAATTGCATAATTATTTGATTATCATATTTGATTTTGAAATCATGCATGATGGATATTTATATGCATAAATTTGTAGATTTTTTTTAACTACCAGGAAAGCTGCAAGCTGGAAGGTCCAGCTTTAAACGCCACAGAATATTTGGAATCCATCAGCCACCAAACCTGGAATGGCTGTCGAGGTGCAAGTCATATTCAAACAAAGAGACGTAAATTGTTTAGGTTATGTCAGGTTAAAGGGTCGATTCTGCAAAAACGCAAACAAGGATCTAGGTTGGACAGCTGTGAATGCCGATTCGATGTGGCACCTTAAGGTCCAATGTATTTTTCATAAAACGACAAAGCGCTTTGAGTTTGTCTGAAAATTTCGGAAGCGGCTAATACCAATTTCAGCTAATTCACCTAGTTCGCCGAAAGTATGAGCGCCGAGATATTTTAATCACATTCTTGCAAAGACTGAACAATGAAGGAGAAGTGCTTGGATGTTTCCAACGCAATTTTTGTAGTACTTGAGGTCAGAAGGTTTTCGCAGTCGCATGAAATTCCTGTCTAACCGACGCTTACTAGGCTCAAGCGAGTTCCATAAGTCCAGCGCTAGAAAGGAAGCGGACAACGAAGACACTGTTCATTCTTACTCCGTTCATCGATGCTGCAATGATCAGGCACCCAAATGAGTCTAATAATGAAGCAGGTTAATACCATTGCTAGCCTTCATAGCAACAGCATAGACACTTCTTGACTAACTTTGAGCGTTTAGAGAGCGAGTTCAACGCAAGTATTAATGCCCTCCCGTCGGTGTGAATGATTACCTCTCTGAAAGACTTTGGAGCGCTACAGCTATTTTTGTATGGAAGCCTAGGCTAGATAGAGAGCTACTTATAGAAAACTAACTTGCCAAACATTCCTCCAAACTCAATGCAAATTTTCTTTAGTGACTTGTTCTCCTCGGTATACAACAGCGATGGAAGGGTTCATGTTGTCAGGGATGCATTTGAGGGAAGAAAGAATTTCAGCATGTTCCTGTTGGTATCCTTTCATATACCGAGCTTCCCTGAACTTTAAAGCAACCTTCGCAACAATCAACGTACCGGCAATATCCGCGGGTGCTGCGTAATATGTAGTCTGCAATGCACCGCAGATATCCATGAGAGCCTTTCTTTGGATATGTTTAAGCTTCTAGGTGAGTGTAGCCTGTTTGAGCGCTCTCAACAAGACTGTGTCGAAAAAATAAAGTGACATTTGAATTTTTTACGGGCTTATCAATTTTCTGCTGCGGATACGTTGAGGATGGTGCAGAAAGCCTTTGGTGATGAGCCTATGTCTAAAAAAAATGTTTACAAGTGGTATAGTGATTTCCAAACCGGCTGTGAACGTGTCGAAGACGAAGAGCGTCCAGGGCGACCATCAACCTCAACCGACGAAGCTCACGTTCAACAAATCAAAGATTTGGTGTTGACAAACCGTCGATTAACAATTAGAAACCTTGCTGATGAAGTTGGCTAATCGAAAGGCTCAACCAATACCATTTTGAAGGATGTTTTGGGCCTCAAGCGCGTCAAATCTCGACTGTTACCGAAAGCATTGATTTTTTTGGAAAAAAGACGTCGCGTTGAAGTGTGTGAAACGATGCTTTCCGACTACCAGGGTGTCATGAAATGCATTATAATTGGCGATGCGATGCGACCCCGAAACAACCGATCAATCGAGCGAATATCGTGCCAAAAGAGAGCCGAGACCAAAAAAATCGCGCCAAAGTCGCTCAAAAATCCAGGTCATGTTGACTGTTTTCTTCGAATATCGTGGTGTTGTGCATTATGAATTCCTTCCAACCAGTCAAACAGTCAACAAGCAATATTATTTGAACGTTATGCGTCGTTTGCGTAACGCCAAACTCAAAGACCGCTCCGGGAACACCGTTTTTATACGATAGAGGAGATTGAAGCCGCGGCGAAGACGGAACTGAAGGCCATCCCGGAAAGTGACTACAACCAGTGTTTCGAAGATTGGAAAATCCATTGGCATAAGTGCATTGCATCGGGAGGGGATTACTTTGAAGGGGATGAAATTGATTTGGAAGAATAAATAAAGAATTTTCAAAATAAATACAATGTCACCTTATTTTTTGGGCACAGGTGGTATGGTAGGTATACATTTTAAAATAATATATGCATAGTATGTACAGAATATTTTCATAGAGTCTCTTCAGAAGGGAATACCATCAACAGGAGGTTGTATATAGCGTTATTGGAATAATGGAAGAGCGAAACAATAGGGGTAAGTTTTGTGAAGAAAAGTGAGATCCTTCTATTTTACTGTTGAATAATGTCCAAAAGACCTTAAACTATAGGGCTCTATCATGGGCCTTGGTAAACGATGATTCAGTTTTATCCAAACGCACGCGACTAAGAGTTGTACAAAGCCGTCAAAGCAGGCCGAGAAATCGTTGAAGACATGATGCGTTCTTGTACGATCCGTTTCGATGAAGCTGAATTTTCTGCAAAAATAGTACCTTTAAAAGAAATAAAGAGTTCATTTGGCAGTTTAAATATGTTTGCATGAGAACATCCGTCGAAAATGGCCAGAACTGTGGAAGAAGATTTCATGGATTTTACACAATGATAAAGCACCATCGTATGGAGGCACGATTCGGACCGAATTTAATGTCCAAAAAGCACTAGATACCAGTGTTGAGCCACCATATTTACCGGATTTGGCTTCGTGTGATTTTTTCTTGTTCCCCAAACTGAAATTGCCACTCCGTAGAACCCGTTTTCAGTCGATTGAAGAGATAAAACAAAATTCGTTTAAGGAGCTCAAAGTCAACCCCAAAAGTACTTATGAAAACGGTTTCGAAGATAGGAAAAACAGTTGGCATAAGTACTAAATAAATAAATATTGATGAATAATTATTTGCAATTTCCGGTAATTTTTTTGTCCCAAAATCTTGCTCACTAAAACTTGTTCATAAAATTCATAACTGTGTTGTTATTTTCAATGGTCTTTCAGTCGGTCTTTAATTCTAAGACACTCAGCTATTTGATTCACTTAGTATGCTAGTTAATCGTAATTGAATTAATTTTTTGTACTCACTTGGTCTCATCTTTGGGGCATGGTATGAATTTGATGCATTCTCTCTTCTGAAAATTTGTCTCAATCCAGCTGCGAGGTGTATGCTGCTTATGCGAAATATGCCGTTATTCCGTGTGGTGATAATGGCGAATATTCGTTCGTCAACACAGTAACAAAGACAGTCAAGAAGAAAAATGGCAAAAAACAAAGAGATTAGCGGATTCAGTTTTATAATATTTTTGTTTGTTTTCCTATAAACTAAATTTCTTTTTTTTGTTTTTGTGTTTTTTTACACTACGTTGAGACAGTTGAAAAACGTTAAGAATTATTTTCTAATTTTTTTTTGTTATTGTTGTTTAGTATTGTACAATTACCAACAACACTGAAACGGAAGCACAATAGATAAATATAAATTTGCATAGTATGTATGTATATAGATCAAAACAACAATAATAAAAGACAAACACAAAAACAACATAAACACACTAAGTAAAACAAAAATAAAAACAACAGATAGTAAAGTAGTGAGAAAGTGTTTGAGCGTCACAGAGAGTGACAGAGAGTTAGTACAATTGGAAAGTAAACAAATTTAAAAAAGTTGAAACTAATTTGTAAAAAAAAGTCAAAGTGGTGGAGATGGAAAAATCTATGTCTGTGGTTTGCGTTACTAAAAATTAAAAACAAATTAGTGAAAAGTTTCGGTAAAATAAAAGTTTATTGCGAACATATTCATAACATTTGCCAATCGGGTGCGAGAAAGTGCTTCGAAACACATACATTAATTGTTGGAGTTATACATAAGGCAATACATTTATGGTAGTAGTGAAGTCGTAGCAAGTGCGATCTCACTTAGTATTTACTCATTTTCACAATATTTTTACATTTCAATTAAATTTTCAAATAAAAAACCTGCAGAAGCATGTCTCACTTGGAGCATACGTATTTGGATAGGTATCGCCTAGTTTTAGGGGCAACCAGTTTTATCAATTAAGTGTTAGTTATATAAAATGTGTATAGTTTTTACATTCAGTTTTTTAACATTTAACAATAACAATTTTATCATTAGGCAACATGCGATTTCACCTGCTCAAACTACCATTCATAAGGAGTACCCTACGTTTTACTGTTGGTGATTTCAACGTTATAGCCTTTTCGCACTGCCTAGTTAATTCAGTAGATTAAGATTATACAATGTGCGTTCCAAAGTAAACAGAACTTTTTGAATCTAGAGCCCCTGGTGGCGCTATCTAAATGTCGATATATGTGGTGCGTTAGAATTTGTTATCTTTATCTATTGTCCAGTGTGAATTTTATGACATTTCATCGATTGGAAGTGAAGTTATTGCGTTTTACGTGTTAGTATGTTTGTGTTATCGGTGCGAAAATGAGCTTCGAACAAAGAGTCAACATTAAATTTTGTTTTAAAATTGGTAAAAGTTTAACCGAAACGTTTCAATTGATGAAATGATTATGATTTATGGCGCTGATTGGCTATCCCGTAGCAGAGTGCACGAGTGGTTTCAACGTTTTCAAAGTGGTCGTGAGGTAATAAATGACTATCAACATGTGGATCAATCAAAATCCGTGATCGAAATTCCATCCGGAAATGTTCGAAACTGCGCGTGAATTCATCAAAAATCAGCCGAAATCATCATTGAAATGGAAATGGAATGACATCTCCAAAACATCGATTTATCGCATTTCGATCGAACATTTGGGCTTACGAAAGGTGTGTGCACGGTTTTTTTCAACACAAATTGACAGACGACCAAAAATTGCTTCGAAGGACACGAAGGTGTCAAAAAGGACCAAAAATCACATTTTAACCATTAACCACTGCCCGCATTTACCTAATATGGCACCGTGCGACTTCTTCTATTTCGGAAAAATGCATTTACCCACGAAAGGAAAACGTTATGCAGACGTAGAGGCCATTCAAAAGGCTTGCACCGGCATACTGGCGGTCATACCGACCAACGAACTAAAACACTCGTTCGACATGCTTTTGGGCCGTGCAAAAAGTTGTATTAAAGCAGAAAGAGACTATGTTGAATAAAACAAATTGATTTTGCCGAAAAAAACGTTTTTTCTCTTCTTTTTTCAAAGTCCTGTTTACTTAGGAATGATCCCTGTAATTGAGCAACCTGTTTGTTAGGCTCGATTAAGGATTAGCAGTTACATTTGGTTATACTCTTCATTTTGTATTTTTTCTGATTATTGAAAATTAATGTCTGCTTGCTATTTTATCCATGCACACAACCAAATTTACAGCCTGGACAGCAACCCGCAAGGTTAAATGCGGTCAAATTTACAATTTGGACAACCTGCAGCTGCATGCCAGTTCAACTCGACTCATAGCAGTTACAACTTGATGTCATTTCTACTAATAATGAATGCAGTTAAGTAAAATTTTTACTTTGCATGGTTAAATTGGTGTCTTAATCGAGCAAAGGCCGGTTAACCAAATAACTTCTGTGCGAAGAGGCTATTATTTCTTTATTGGCGTAGATACCGCTGCCTAGTCTATTAATGAGGGTAAAATTCCACCAATTTCACAATTTTTGACCTTGACATACTTTATATCAACTCAAATTAATGGTAACTATCTAATTTGATATTTTTTATGATTATATTTTTGTCTAATGAAATGACTGCATTTTAAATATAACTCTTCACTCATTCATTCTTCATGCAAAGATTAAATAAAATCAGTTCAAATTCAACTGAAATATATTTTTTGCATTTCAATTTTATTCGGGGAATTTTACTTAAATTCAATTTAATTTAGTTTAATTTTGTGCAATGCGGATTCAAATTGAACTAATTGAATACAAATAAATTCTATTCTATTCAATTCAATTAAAATTTCACATCAATTACATTTGAAGGGAAGTTGATTTTCTGACAGACCAAATTTTATTCAGGGATGAGGCGCATTTTTGGCCGCATGAGTATGTAAACAAGCAAAAATACCGCATTCGGGACGAAGAACAATCTGAGGACATTCAAGACCTGTCATTTCATACCGAAAAAACCTACACATCGCGGCAATGAATGGATTTATTGAGAGAACATTTCGGTGAGCAGATAATTTTACGTTTTGCGCCAGTCGATGGTCGAAGATCGTATGACATGTGGGGATATGTAAAGTCTAAAGTCTATGTCGAAATGCTTCCGACGCAGACGAGCTGGCTAAGTCAGAAGTCTTTCTAGACGATTCCGAGGTATAAACAATACCTTGCCGCTAAGAGCGATCAAGTGGGAGCTCAATACACTATATGAACAAACAACTCAGAATAGATGAAGTATGACAACGTGAAACCCAAGGACTTATTACATATGTCCAGAAAAAGTATATACAGACTTACAGCTATCATAACGTGGCACTGGTCATTTGGAGAGCATGTGTTGAAAATGAGAATGCCCCACAATAGCACATGTCATAGCTGCAAACTCGAAGAAAGCAAGAAAACGGTCTTTCACTTCCTCTGTGAGTGCTCAACTTTATAGCAAAACAAACATCGATGTTTTTGAAACTATCAGATACCAAATTTTAGTTTCATTGAGGGCCCAAAAAATGAAAGAATTTATCTTGTAAGACTATCACTATTGTCCACTTGAAGGAAGACATGTTAGCGAAGGGATACACCACACGTGCTGCCCGCTTGGTTGAGCATCTGGTATCTGTCTGGAGAGGAAGTTTGGCGAATTAAAGACTATTATAAATCTAAGGGTTCGCCATTTTATTTTAAAAATTATTTTGGACAAGTGAATGCTGACTCGAATAAATACCAGCCGGAAGGCTTAGTTTTCTACCATTTTTTGCAGCAATTAGGTCAATATATCAGAATAACGCGCGGAATATTCTCTTCCAAGGCATTAATCGTCTCGGTCACATCTGCTTAGACAAACGGATTAACCTAGCCACACAAACAATTTAATTGTTCAGATATTGAGAGATAATGCGCTCACCAACAGTTTCCTTCAATAAATTGATTATCACGTTAGCTGTATGGCATTCAGCCTCGTGGGACACATTAATATCCTTCAATTGAGATTAAAAAAAAATTATTCATGGCTCCATAGTCTCTCATTGACTGTAATATTATGACCGGCTTCATTTTTAAGAAATATGAACCAAAGAATTTCTCTGTCCATAAATCAAACTAAACAGTGACTTTATGAGGATGTAATGCCGTCTAAACAATGGCTTGTGGACTAACGTACTCAATCAACCAAAGTAGGCTATATTGCTTAGCAAAATTTGCATGTGAAAATCGCGATCGGTTCTATTCGTGTTTTTGGTCCAATCATGGAACATGAAGAGCGCTTGAAGGATGTTCGTCTTTAATCTTGCCAGAGTTAGACGAGAGAAACCAAATTATCGACACTGCTGGGTGACTATGTCGACGGAATATTGGATTCAAGGCGCGCAATGGCAAAACAAACTGAGTATGAACCAAGTAAAAAAACTGTTTTTCAAAGCTTTTTAAATTGTAGTAAAAATAAGTTTTGATTGAATCACATCTCATCTTTGCCCGCCAAACCTTCGTGTTTCCTTTACTTTAAACAGCAAATAAATACAAATATTTGATTTTTTCTCCATTCAGTTTGTACTTTCATTAGTATCCTTTTCGTATTTACTTTGCCCAACTGTGTGTGCTTTAAAGTGTGCTAGTCTGAGCGTGGGCGAGAGTGCGCCACCAGTTTTTAACAGTTAATGGCTGCGGATTGAAGCGAGGGATAATTTTATCACGCGCAAAAAAAGGGCAAAAAGGAAAATGCTTGCAAAAAACTGAAAACTTAAATGTGTTTTCATGCGCAGGCAGACATAAAAGCGGAAGAGTCTCCTAGGAAAAAAAGTCGTGAAAGTGCATATAAAGTTGGATACGGAACTTTTTTTTTAACTCAGTAGCTGGACTTTTATATCCCGGAACACAACTTAATTGCGTTTGCATTATTTACAGCCCATAAATAGGCAATTTATTTGCAAAGTCGACAGAGCGAAAGTTAACGGTGTTTTATTGCTTTGTTTAATGTTGCTCTTTTATTTATTGTACAAATTAAGCAATTTGCTAGACAAACAAAATCAAAATACTTTTATTTGCACACTTAACAAGCGTTCTTTTGGTTAACAATTGTTTCATTTAAGGAAATCAAAACGGACTATTTTATCCAAGAAAGTTAGCTCAGTCTTAAAAAATCCCATATGCCTGCTTTTATTATATTGAGTCGTTCCTGAACTGCCTAACCTCTGGCCTCAAAAATATTAGTCTCGTTGTTCTTAGACTTATACACCCCTAATGAAGGGGTTTTCAATAGGGCACTTCAAAAGTAGACACATAGCGACAGCAACCAACGCCATATTTTTGCTCGTTCTTTTGACATTTCTCTTTCGTAAAGTTTGCCATTTCATCAGATATACGATCCGTCAACGAATTGAAATTATTAAACCTAATCTAAATAGAAGAAGCTCTAGAAGGCTGTACCTGAAAAGGACTATTTGGTCTATTTCGAGAACTGGGAATGAAATTGATTTGAAAGAACAAAGAAAGAATTTACCACACTGTTTGATAACAGTAGTAAATCGGCCGACCGCAACCCTCACTTTCACCTCACAAATTTTACTTTCGGTGTGCCCCTTAATGCAAGAATAGGGCTGCTTTAATTTTAGGAAAAAATATATATTTAAGCTAGAGAGCTGCAACAATTTTGACTAGTTCAAATCAAAATCATCGAACCGAAAGTAATTCGGCTGATCATAAACAGTACTGCTGATCAATTCGAGTACCGATACGCGTTTGAAGCAATATGAACAATATATTCTTCGGCAATGACGATCGGGTAAGCTCTGTGGGCGGTTTCTATTCAAATCAAATCAGTTCCATGTATTGCGACGATTGCTTGAATCGAATCCAAAATTTACTCGGGCAATGAGGGATTGATTAAAATCATGTGAGACATCTAGGGTAAAAATGTATGAACTTGGGTATGAACGCAGTTTGGTAGGTTTCGACGCGTACATACTCGTACACACACATGTGTAGGACAAGTACACGAATAAGCTGATTGCTAGTGATCCAAACTTGTCCTTTGCCTCTGATTTGAAGACTTAGCGCATTTCTCTTAAGAGAAAATATAAAAATCGGTTGGAAAATATGTATATCAAATTGAGATAATTCCCAAGACTGGTAGGGCATCCTACATTGCGACCACGGACTTCAAACCCATCAGCTTCTCCTCCTTCTTATTAAAAATTCTGGAGAGATGGACTGGTTTTGTACCAGCAGGCGCAATATGCTTATTGTAAAGGCAAGTCTGTGGATACAACCCTGCATACTATCTTGTCAAGGCTTGAGGACGCCATTAAGATTAACGGCCTGCCGGAAGCAGTCGTAACTGCTCTGAACGGTATTGGGGTTGAATCAAACCTCAAACACCTCAATTTCAGTTTTGTGCGATAGAGTAATTGAAACGGAATGGGGCAACAAACGTGCTAGACGAAATGTAATAAGTTCTGTGGATCCTGGTCCTTAACGACCTGCATATAAGCCTTAAGAATCGAGACTGCCTGAGTAACGTGTATGAATTGGCTCAAACCTATATCAGCGCCGTAAAAAATTTGCCAGTCGGAAGTGGTCTCACTGTCAACCCAAACAAAACTGAAATGCTCCGGTGGAATCCCTGCCGCAAATGGGAGACATCCGTCTGCAACCGGCGGATACAGTGAAATATCTGGGACTCGTCCTAGGTAGGAAGCTTTCATGAAAGACAAATTTCGAAAAGAGAGCAAACAAGGCAAGCAATTTCTTACCGAAAGTGGGCATTTGGACCTACGATACCATAGTCAACCATAGAGCCTAGAGACCGTTCAACGTACGGCGCTCATTAGTATGTGTGTCGTTCAAAGGTTTACTCCAATCCTGGCACTTAACGCCATCTTTCACATAGTGTCCGTAAATATCATCGGAAGGTATATGGCGCGCAAATTGCTATAAGACTCAGAGGACATGCGTTCCTAAAAGAACACGTGTCTGAATACTCGGAAATCGCCACACACTTTGAATTCGAACCCGACCACTAGGTTAATGGAGTCTCCAAACTGAACTCTGGCGGTCCCTTCTCTGTCCATATACCGGCGAGGAAATTATGGGTGGTGAAAACCCGTCGGAGGAGAGAGGTAGTAAGCTTCTTTACGGTTAGTAGAGGATTTACTGTCGGGAGCTCTTTATCAACTCCAGCTTCAGATTTCCTGACTATTGCAGTGTTTTCCAAGCCAAGGTTACAGCCATTAAGGCAGAAGCAGATTTACTGTTCCGAAATGCAGCCTCCTTCAGAGAAATGACCATACGCTGAGATAGCAGTGCGGCGATACTAGCCTTGAACTCAGTAAGGCAAGCCTCCTAGTAGTGGGGATTTTAACAGGCCATTGCCCTATTTGCGTCCATGATGTAAGGCTGAGAATTTTACCAAACTGTCCCGCGTTTGGGAGGTCAAGACTTAGACACTTGGAAGCTCATACCCTCAGTCATCTCACCGAACTGGCGGGAATATAAATTAAACGCCTGTGTAAATTTGTAAGATGTAGAGGTTCGTTACACTCAGAGAAAACGACAAGTTGGATATACCTCTTCACCAACGTTAGAAGAAATATAAGTGAATGTAAAAGTAAGAGGTTGGATGGATTTCCGTAGAAGCAAAGAAGTACAATACCCAAAACAATCAGCAGCTCGCCTTCCTCGAGTCTTATCATGGTTGAAATCAAAGGTCCGAAATTCACGCACTTTTCATTAACCGGTTGACAACTTTTCTCACTTTAATAAACTATTTCTTCATAACCACTAATTAAAATAGATCAGGATAAGTAGCGCTTCAGAGAGTCCATTTATTTTCAGTCCCACCTTCTCCGCTGCAATTAGCGACTAATGACTTATAAACACGACTCCACAAAAAACACAATCGGCCATCCGCTGAGATTTACTCGAGGTAATCTGCATACTTGCCATGCAACAGCGTTGCACCGGACAGCAGTTGCTACAAACGACCAACCAGCTGAGGCAGAAAAACTTTTAAAGAGACAGCCAAACAACAACAAAGCCCAAGAGCGCAACTCAATCAAGAAGTGACATTACAAACTGCGAATTCAAGGAAGAATATAAGTGGATGCAATGCAACGGGCGACGTGTATTACAACAAAACCAACCAAGCAGCAGGCAAGTGAGCGCATAACGGCAATGAAAACGCAAACATTGACTGAGTGGTAATTGAGAAATTGCGAGAAAAGCAGAAAGATAAAAAATCGCCACTTTCTGCCGGAGCACACGCCGCATGGCTTGGCTGCCTGCAACAGCACGCTGTCAACGAATTATAATTACACTCTTGGTGAACACTTAGAGCCGAGCTGGCAAGTTGGAAATTGATGGACCACGACACACCGAGTGAGGGTGACACAACGTGTGTGGGTGGGAAGCGGCACGCGGCATTCGCCTACATACCTCGTTCTGCTTGTCCCGCATATCGGCCACTTTCAGCAAATCACGCACATTCAGTATGAGCACACGCGTGAGCGTCGACGAGACGGAGGAACGTTTGCGCGCGTAATGACGCCGTCGTATGCCGCGAAAGGATTCGTTTTTGCCGATTGTGACGTCATTGAAATCACACGCTTCAAAGGAAACCGACTGTGCATCGTCTGGTGAGAGGTAGTTTCTGGACGGCTGCGGTGCTGGTGGCGGCGTTGCGGCACGCTGTGGTGCTGAACTGAAACGACGCACGGTCGAGAAATCTTTCGAGACGCGACGAAGATATTTTTGCGCGACGCGCGGTGAGTCCACGATAACCATAGCGGCGACGGCGTTGCGGCTTTGGCGCTTATTTCACGAACTCTCATTAGCAATTTGAATATTTCGATTACACGACCGCTTTGCGGGCCATTTGTGGCTTTCACTTGGCTGATTTGTGTTACACGCTTGTTTGGCGCTTCGAATTCGTCCGCTTAGACGGTATTATTTTTGCAAACGTGTGCCACAGACTGTGCGCTGCTCGCCGTGGTCGACTTTCTTACACTTATTCTACTTGTTGCTCGCTTTTACTTGCAACTTATGCAAGTTTTTAATTAAATTCACAACACTTTGCAATTAATTGCACACCGCAACTGTTGTGGCTCTATAATGTATGTAACGGTGCGTATGTTCGCTTCGACACGCCGTTAACAGTTATGTTGCCAGCCGTTTACTTTTACTCAGCATCAGCCACAATCTACGAGCCGCGCGTCCACGCTGCGGTTAGACAGTAAACTGCTCGGTCGACGCTGGTCCGTTGTCGCCATCACCTAAGCCCTAAGCGACTTGACAGTTTGCTCGCAGTAGACTGTTGGACTGTTGGAAATAGATAGGTGACTTGGCGTATACATATTTATATGTGTACATAGATAAATCTATTTGTAAGTATTTGCGCTATTAATATATAGCTGTAAATATACACAGAAGCATTGATATATGGTAACCCCTCAGTAAAAGTATGAGAATATTTGAAGAAGAGAACTAGTTGGGAACTGTCTCTTTTACGACTGAGTTTGGCCTAGTCTCACGGTTAATTATCGGCACACTACGTTTCAACTTCGCTTTGTCGATGAAGTTTTTGAACGCTCGGTAACTAGCAGTCAGTGGTAGTGTTTAGACACTCCAAGATATATATGCAGGATATTTCTAAACTTGTAATTTTCTAAACGGTGAATTCTTCAATGAAGGAATGTCGGAGATGAAGAACTTGTAACCCCTAACTACAAAACAGAAGCCTCCCAGTCGCCAATACTTTGGCAGGTAGGCGAATCTCCTGACTAAGAGTAAATATGAAAAAATTTAGTAAAGTTTCTTAGTTAAAATAAGCCAAAATCTTCTTTTTCTTTTCCAAAACTCTTTGGACATTATCTGTTAATTGTCATAAAATGAGTGTCCAGGGTTTAATAAGTTCTCTACTACGCAGTGATCATAGCAGTAATCTCTCAAATAATATTATTTCTCGAGATTAAATATAGAAGAAACTCACTTCGTAGGCATGATCCAGAAAATTAAACATAAAACATTGGTTGAGAGTACTCTTCTTCCCCCGATCTAAACAGTGTTGGAAATGGAGCATTTTGAAACAGTATTATCCTAAAGGCATTCCAAACAAACTAGTCTTCCACTAGATTTAGAATTATTTGTGTATGGAGAGGTTTACCTTGCATACACACACACAACAAGTATTTATGGATGCATACTGAAGTACGGAAGCTGTTGCTGTTTTTATTTACCTTTCTTTGTTTATTTATTCAGATTAGCAAAACGAGTTATACTAAAAGGGCCAGGGATGCCAACTTTCTTACACACTTCTTGTTACAGGGAATTTTTTAGCTTTTATTTATAGGTCCACAACCAATGCGCATAATGGAGAAAAGATAGAAATATTTTAAGTTGAAAAACTCTTAATCCAGAGCTTTTAAGTTGAGTAAAAGCTTTTTTTAATACCATATTTATGGTTTTCAAATGTGTGTATGTTAGGAATGTTTCTCTTAACAAACCAATGTTTCTTTTCATAATCTATACTACAGCATAGAGCTTAATAGAGCTTATATATAAGAGCCGTTACTGAAAGCTCTCAAAGAAAAATCCTGTTTTTCAGCCAGGTATGCTTTGAAAGCTTTAAAGCTGTTTATCTTTTATTATAACATAGTGTAATAAATAATGGAGTTAAATTCTCTTGAATTGGTTGAAATTTTAAAAGCTCTTTTAAAATGTGTAAGCTTATTTAAGCTTTTAAACATTTCGAGCTTCAATTTCGGTTTAATTTTTATAGTTTAATATTTAATACTGAACAATTTTTCAAAAATTCGATAATATTCTTTCTGTTAAAGCTTCGAAAACCATTTAAAAAACGCAATCTTTAAAAAGCTTCGAGCGAGCTTTCAGATATGACTCTCATTTTCAGCGCAAAACCCGAAATCGATGCTATATTTTCTATAGAAGCTATCGAAACTACTTTAGAAAGTGTAAGCATAATTAAACTTTTTTGGAGCTTTTACTTTTTTCCAATATGAGTTTCGTTGTAAGCGCAAAACATGAAATCATTACTAGACTTTAGATTAAAACTGTTAAACTTAATTTAAAAAGAGTAAACTTAAAAGGGCTTTCCTCGAACTTTTAAGTTTATTTTAGATGTGAGGCTTATTTACAGCGAAAAATAAGAATTCGATACTATATTTACTGTAGAAGCTTCGGAAACTATTTTAGAAAGTGTATCCTTTAAAAAGCTTTTTTCGAGCTTTTCTATGTTTCTCCTACATGAGTTTCCTTTTTAGCGCAAAACATAAAATCGTTATTGTATTTTAGGTTAAAGATGTTGAAACTTATTTAAAAAGTGTAAACTTAGAAAAGCTTTGTTCAAACCTTTAAATTTTTGTATAATATTCGTTTCATTATAAGCGTAAAACATGAATATATTTGCTGCAGAAGCTTCGGAAACTATTTTAGAAAGTGTAAACTTAAGAAAGCTTTTTTCGAGCTTTTATATTTTTTCAATATGAGTTTCATTTTCAGCGCAAAACACGAGACAGTTATCAAACTCTCTGCAAAATGCTTTTACACTTTTGTAAAGAATGTTGACTTAAAAAAGCTTTGTTCGAGCTTTTGAGCTTTCTTTCATATGAGTTTAATTTTCAGCGTAAACATGAAATCGATACTAAACATTCTGCAAAAAAAGTTTAAACTCAAGAAAGCTTTGTTAGAGCTTTTAATTTTTTTTTTAATATTACTTTCATTTTCAATGCAAAACATTTGTGGAATATTTTTAATTTAATTTTTTGTTTTAAATAAATACAGTTTTAATACTGTGCTAAAAAGCTCTGAGTTCACTTAGATTACTGCTCGAAAGTTCAGTGGCTGCTACATATCTAAATGAATGTAATTTACAATTGTTTGAAAATAAATAGCAAAAAATAATTTTATAACACTAAAAGCATATCTAGGAAATTGCACGTAGTTAGTTTTTGGTATTAAAATTTTTCAGCTTTCACGCAACACATATTTCGACGAATTTTTGTGTAGCGCTTTTAAGCTTCTCCAAACAGATATTAAATTGCATTTTGTCCTCAATCAATTTTAGTTAGGGTATTAGAGAAAAAACGTACTTATATAAAATTCTGCAATATTCATATTAAAATTTTTCTTCTCTTTAGTGCCGACTGAATTTAAATCTCAAAATTCGCACTAATTTATTAAAATATTTCATTTTTATCTAATCTTTAACTTAATTTGGGTTTATTGCAGCAGTGACGTGTAATTAAACATAAATAATATAAATAAAAGTCCCTCAACGCTGAAACTCGCCGTCGAAATTCCCACAAGGTTAGCAGCTCTGACGGCCGCCGCTTCCACTGAAGTGAGTTCGGGTTGATGCGCTGCCACCGTTTTAATCATCTCCAGCAGCAGCTAGACAGACGTCAGCGAGGTAAACTTAGCGTACACATTATAAATAAAATAAAAATAACACAAACATTGTAAAATTAGGTGCGGGTCTTTGTTGTAGAGCATCTAAATATTCGTACGAATGTGTGTGTGTGTGTACAGCTGATAATCACACTGAGTAAACATTTTCCTGACGTTGTCTAAAATTGACAATCCGCTTATCGTGCTGTTATGGCATCAAATCGGTAGCACTGCGCACCAACACACACACATTCGCACATGCACATAGAGACAGTTTGGAGGAGAGCATTCATGCATTCGCCCTGCAGTCGGCTCCCACCTCGCGAACACGTGCGCCGCCCTTTGACTGCTTGTGCAGCGCCCTTTTCGCTGAGACTGTGTGAAGCTGGCGCGTCGATGTTGTCTAAATTGAGTTTACTTGCTTGGCAGCCATGCATTGAGCGTGTCGGTCGGACAGACAGACAATGCATAGCATAATGCCACACACGGTTGCCACCGCTGCAGGCAATGCGCTGCGTTTATCAGCGAGAAGCACGCGCGTGACAGCAACAGATGAGCGCGTATGTGAAGTGGAATGAAAAGTTATAAATTGCAGCGGGCGGAACATGACACTAACACACGCGCATGCACTCATACACACATGCACTTGGTAAATATGCATGTCCGCTTCCGCCCAGCACTGCAATAAATAACGTGACACATCCGTTGTGGCAGCAACAAGGAGCGCTTGCATCTTCGCACAGCCACAACCATATCCGCGTCCGCATCCGCATCCGCAGTGGCTTGTGCTCGGTTTCGCGCACACACTTGCCTGTCATTGTCGCTGCCACTCGCAGCGCTCGTATGTGTATGTGTCAAGCGCGTGATGCAATTAGTTGCTTAACTATCTTTTTGTGTGTATGTTGTTGTTGCTTTCAAAGCATCCCTGTAATTTTGGGCAACTGCGCTGTTCCTAAGCGCGCCAAACGCCTTGGGGAGACTTGGCGCTGCGCAGCGTTGCCAAGCTCTTAAGCGCTTATTAACTATGTTGGTAGTGCCAAGAGTGTCAATCGCTTGCTTGCGGGCAACATAAGTAATTGTGGAAGTAATTTGCGTAATTGCTGGGGTTTACGTGAAGTTTCTGTTATGGCGGGCGTCGCCGATAACTCTGGGCTTTAGTTGTGCGCTAGAGACCTAAAACTAAATTTTATGTTCAACAACTGCAAATTGCAATCTCAGGCGCGATTGCTCTTTTCGAGTCTATATAGCGACTGCTGCTTGTAATTTCAGCAGACTGCGTAGCGTTTTTTGATACTCAATTTATTCAATTGGTCTTTCCGTGAACTTTCCGCTTTGAACCCAACACAAACCTGCTGGATTTACCAAGTATAAAAAATCATAACATCTATATTTGGCCCAAGATCTTCAACAAAACCAGTGTTGTTAGCTTTTCTCTTTTTTGAACATCGAGGAGACTGTTCGTGTTATGGGTTAGCTTCTATTTAGAAGGCGGGCACCTAATTTATTATTTCCTTTAGAAAAGCTTTTGAATTATATAACCAACTAGAACATCATTTCCTATTTTAGGATCATATCCTAAGATAAGTGATAAGTTTCGGTATCAGAGCCAGAAAAAAGAGTTTTGTGGCACTAGATTTAGGTACGAAAATGTAGAACATTATACTAATTAAAATTAAGTCTTTCATATTTTTTTTAAATGAATATATTATACGAAAGGGATCAAAAGGAATTAGAAAATATGCACTGAATTTTAAAACTTTAAACTATACCAAACTAGGTTTGAATACAAAAAAATCTCTTAAGTGAAAAATTTTGGCAAAACTGGTAGAACAGAACTTTACGAGTCAGGTGCACAAACATTTGTCACGCCCACTAAAGTAAGCCAAACAGTTGTTATACATGCACCACTAGTAGATATTCACCAAGTGGCAAGCAAACGCAGTCTTTAATGGCTAATGAGCATTTAACTCAGAGCGAGCTTTAAAGGCGGACACGGGGCGTATACGCAACTACACTTAACTCAATGAATTCAGCGAACGCCGGAAAATTTAGATAAGAAAAAATTTAGAGTGAAAGAAACTAAGAAAGGAAATCAACAGTTAACTGCTGTGGTGCAACAGTAAAAGCTGAGCACAGACGGAAAGTGCAAGCTGCAAACAACGGTTAACAACGCAAGGGGGCACATGAACGAATTAAATGGGAAATGTGAAAAATTAAGTGAAGCGAAATAGATAAAATGAATTAAAAGAACAAACGCAAAAGCATAAAATAATAGCAAGAAGAAAAAGAAGATATATATTTAAGTAAAAGTGGGAGAGGCTAGAGGAATACACATATACAGGTATGCAAGAGTGGCTCGTATTGGCGCACCTAAGAAGATTTTCTCTAAAAAAAATCTTGACAGTCCGAGCGAAGATCAAGGCTTAGATTAAATTAACCACAAATTACACGAAGCACGCATTGCAATACAAGTGAATTGAGTTGATTTATTTATAGACACTTCTATGTGTATGTATTGGTGTAAAAACTTTTGCACGCGGTATAATTCACGTAATTAAAAGGCTCTAGAGAGAAATAAAATTCAAATCGAGCAATTAATTAAAATCAATTAATTAAGGCCAATTAATTAGAGGTTAGGTGACGGATAATCAACTACTTATGGCTCGAGGCTGAATACGCACACTACGCTACAGACTACAAAGAACTAAAGCTTTAGATAAGAAAAAGGAAGTGCGCTTTTACAGAGACATGTACAGAAATAATGTAAATATTGATGCATGTATGTATTGGTACAAAAATTCCAAGTGCGCCGCCGAGAGCTAAAGAAGAACTATCTTACAGAGGAGCGGTAAAAGTTTTTCAATTCTTCGCAGATCCATGTTTTACGAGGTGGCAACCATCTCCTTGTGCAAAATTTTCCAATGGGTTCTTATCGGGATCTACTAAATTTTACTTCATTTTTTACTTACATATTTTTAGTCAGTATTTTTTGGCATTTCTTCATGGAAAGTCTTGCGATTGAATAACGTTTACAAATCGCTCAACTTTATTACGAAATTTCACATTCTGTAAAGAATGTGTTTCGAGCGTTTCGCTCAACTTATGGTCAACATAATCGGTCTACTACCTCAGATTTGAATTCCATAAAGCCAGATAGGTCTGATTATTGCCTTATATATAAGTAGCTTGTTCTTTAGAATGCGAGATCTTGACCCTAAAGAAGCAGTTAACCAGAGCTGCGTTTTCTTGATCTTTGCGGCCTTTCCGAGTGCAGGCTCAAGAATGCCGCCTTGAGGTACACCAGCATATATGGGTTTCAGATCTAACTAAACACTTCAACATCTGATTATGCAATGATATGAGGTATGACTTTAGCAGCAGTCAGTAACAGTTTTTTCTCTAACTAATATTAAAGGTCTGGTTGCCTGACCTTGCCAAATGTTAACGGCCATCAAAGAAAACTGCAGAAAAGTATCTATATAAAAATCCGTGGCATCAGTTGTAAAGTGTTCTACCAGGTGTGTATGAAACTTTCTGGAGCAAACTGTTGATCCGGGATGAGTTCTTTCTCCTCCAGCAGAGGTCTACGCAAAAACACTGTGAAATATTTTGGAAATAATTACCAGTAATCGGTGGATATGGATTGACCAGATGCTCCGGTTTATGAGGAACCAAATTATATAAGCAATCAAAGGAAAGAGAAGAGGAAGACTCTGTGCATATCATTACAGAGCTTGATGATCAAGTTTCTGTCATAATCTGATGATTTTTGTTTCCTAACGGCTTAATTTTCTCGTATAGATGGTGCTGTCTTTGAAGAATTGCTTCAAATAAAGTTATTGTTCTTGGTTATACTTCTACGGTGCTACAATTTTTACACTTGAAGAGACAATACATAAAATTTGGAGTAATGCTGCCGAATTGACAATACTTGGTTAGTTATATGTAACTTCGGATCCCTACTACATAGACTCGACTATAGACCCTACTACATCTAGAAGATATCAGAGTTTCCCCTAATATTTTGCTGCGCCGACCCATGACCTATTGTAGTTTTTAATTACTTTCTAATTGAGAAGAAAAAAATTATTAAACAGTGTTGCCACTTGTTCAACGAGTCTAAAGAACTATTATTAGGGTATATACATATGTATATATGGGTATCAAATTAAAGCGGATTAAGCGGCCTTACAGAAACAAAATATTTTAGTAGGGTTGCTAATTGTTTTAAAATTTAAATCAGTAATATTGGGGTTGCCAATTGTTTTAAAATTTGAAATCAGTAATATTGATCATACGAGTATAAGCGACGTGTTACAATATGGTGTTTGAAACAATATCTTCATAAAGTTTACATTTCAATTTTTTTATGAACGTTGCCACCTATTCAAAAATGTAATTTAATACAATCGATCAAATAAACAAAGTAGAACAAAATGGGTGTCAAACCAAGGAGTTGGAGAAGCACTCACAGTTAAACAATTTTTGAGCAAAGTTGCCACGGTTTAAAAAAAATTTAAATCAATAATATTGATAATGTAAAAAAATGATTAGAATGTGGTTAACAAAATAATTAGCTTAACTAAAAAATTTAGGATCATTTAGGTGGAAGAAATTTGTTGCCAGTGCTACCAACTGTTTAAAAAAAAATAATCAATAGTTCTGATAAAGGTGATTTCCACAAATCCGTATTGTAATTGGTATCAAAACGGTAATATAATTTATTTATCAGTTGCGTTTTTTATGAATGTTGCCACCCAGTAAAAATTGCAAATTAGTAACAGTGATCTATCAAACAACCTAAGGCAATATGGCTATCAAACCATAGCTTATTAAGAGCACTTATTTATTATTATATTTTATGGCGGAGTTGCCACCTGCTTAAAACTTTATAATGTAAAAAATTATTAGAATGTGGCTAAAAGAAGATGCCTAACTAAAAATTTTAGGATCACTTACAGTAAATAAAATTTTTACCAGTGTTGCCAACTGTTTGAAAAAAAATAACTTCAATAGTTTTGTAAATATAGACGACTTGTAGCAAAATTGCTTTCAAAACGAGAATATAATTAGTTTTGCAATTACTTTTATAATTTTTTTTATGAATGTTGCCACCTGGTAAAAACTGTAACTTAATAATAGTGATCATACAGATAAATTAGGTTAATAAGACGTTTTATAGCGTTTTAGGAGCACTAATTTATTATATTATTTTTGGGCGGAGTTGCCACCTGTTTCAAATTTGTCTATGAATAAACTCTTTGATGTAAAATAATTATTATAAAGAATTCTTATAATGTTTACAGTTGAGACTAAATTTAATAAAACAAATCATTTAATTTGATTTAATAAACGAAGTGGAGTGGTAAAAACTAAGGTGTTTTAACAGCATTTACAAGTAATAAAATGTGGAGCAGTGTTGCCAACTGTTTACAAATATAATCTAATAAAATTGTTATTATAAACGATTTATTAAAATATGGGTATCCAGACTACAAGTATATGTACATACAAAAGTGATTATAAGAAATTTAATTTCAAGGAAAGTTGCCACCTATTTAAAAAATAAATAGTTCAACAATCCCATTGATTTGGACTAATTAATGTAATATGGGCATCAAACACATTTTCTTTCGAAAAGTGTATACTTGCAATTTAATTTGGAGGAAGGTTGCCACTTTGTTAAAAAAATTAGTTCAATAAACCTGTTAAATTGGACTAGTTTGTGCAATATGGATATCAAACTAAAGAAATTTCGGATGATTTAAAACTATTTTTATTTTTACGTAGAGATGCCACATGTAAAAAAAAATAAAATTAAGTAAAATATTAATTTAACATTGCAATGTTCTTATTAAAGTAAACACATTTAAAATTTTTTTGATGAAAAAAATATTTTCATACAAAATTTTTTACATTTTTTACCCTTCACTTCCTCAACAACTTATTTTAACCAACAAAAAATTAAATCGGCTATATTTCAGTTAGTGAAAGCCAAAGTAATTATATTTTTATTAAAACGCATAAATTATGCAGCCATATGAATCATGTTTATTTTGATTGCAAAATCGCTCATACATATAAGTCAGATTTTCAACGAATGGTCTGTTTTGATTTACGGCTGGCAGATCGAAAGAAAAGGTCAACAGTGACTAACAGAAGAAGCACTTCTGACACGCCCAAACACTTTACTTTACTATCTGTGGCATTTGTGCGTACACAAATCAAATTCTCAAAGAATTTTCTCATCATTTGTGTTGTTGTATTTTTAATTTTTCGCGTTTGTTGTTGTTTTAGTGTTGTTATTTTAATTTCTTTTTTAGTTTTTGCATTTAAACGTTAAGCACTTCATAACAAGGAAACACTAAAAAACACCAATCAAATAGCTATAACAAATCAAAATTGTTGTTGTTGTTGTTCAATTATTGGGTAAGGAGAACATGTAAACAAACATTTAACATTAAACAAACAAACGTAGGCACATAATGAGCGCACACACAGCCACACACACAAAAGCAGCTATATATAAATGCGTATATGTTTTTGTATGGGTGTGTGAGTGTGTGCACATATTTACTAAAAAACGCCATACATATATACAAACATAAGCAGAATCGGCGTGAACTTAATCGAAGTGCGCATAAAAAACTAGCAAAAATATAAGTTTCCAATAAATTTATTGCACGAAACAATAATTACAAAAACATATGTACAAAATTATATATAATTAACAAATAAACAAATGTTATGTAAACAAAACGAAATGAAACAATTAGCAAACTAATTTTTGGCGATTACAAATTGAGCTTTAGTGAAAGTAAATATTAAAGGGAAAATTATAATTAAACAAAAAAACAAAAATAATAATTAAAAAAAATAATAATTAAAAAATAGTAATTAACAAATATAAATATTAAAATAAATAAATTAAAAAAAACATAAAATATTACGTAAATACAATAAAGACTATCCTTTAATTTTTCTTTTAACTACTGGAAATTTTTGTTTTGAAACAAAAAAAAAATTGAAGCAAAAATTATTAAAAAATATTTTAAACAATAAACTTTTCTTTTAAATTTTTATTAAAAATTTAAAATGTTTGAGTTCGTAAAAAATTATACAAATTCTTTTTTAACCAAAACTATTATACTAAAATTTTATTTCTAATTCAGAAGTTCTCAATATCTTTACAAAGATTTTAAAAACTTTGATTTTTGAAAATTTTTTTTAATAAAATAAATTAGAAACACTAAATAAAACTTATTCAAACATTTTGTTTACCAAAATAAGTAAAAAATTAAATAAAGCACATTTTTAAATTTTTTTTCCAAAGTTTTGAAAAAATTTATTTTTGAAAAAATTTTGAAATTTTCATCAAGAAACTAAAAATCTTTAAAGTTAAAATTTTTATTTTTTTTTTGTTTTCAAATTGTTTCGAAATTTTTTATTTCTGAATATTTTTAAAATATTTCCAATTTTTGTGTTTCTGAAAAGCTTTACAAATTCTTTAAAACAAACAAAAAAAATTACAAAATAAATTATTTTGTTTTTTTTTATATTAATATTGAAGTAATTTTGAAATAAATTAGAAAATAAAAAAAATATAAAAAAAACAACAAATTTTAACATACATAGGCTCCTTTATATATTTCTGGACTAGGCAACACTAAGTGTTGCCAGGTGCAATCTGACATTTCCATTGGAAAGTTTGACATTTTTTAGCATAACATCACTCAGAACGTTTTGTCATTTAATCGTGAATTGTTTTATTTACAAGAAATTAAAAAATTCATCTCGGCCAAAAAATGGAATCAACTCGTGAACATTTTCGTGCGATCATTTTTCACAACTTTCAACGTGGATTATCACGACAAGAGTGCATCGATGAGCTAAAATCTTTGTATGGCTATGAAGCACCATCCTATAGCACTGTGAAAAACTGTTACAACGAATTCAATCGTGGCCGACGCTCGCTCAAAGACGAATTCCGTGAAGGTCGTCCAAAAACAGCCGTTGTGCCAGAAAACATCGATGCCGTACGTGAACTGATAATGCAAGACCGTCATGTAACATACCTTCAGATAGAGGCATGCCTATGCATTTCTCCCACCAGCATACATTCGATATTGCATGAACACCTGGCCGTAAAAAAGGTTTGTTCTCGTTGGATCCCGCACAATTTGACAATCGCTCAAAAAAGGCTCGTGTGGATTGGTGTAAAGAAATGCTGAAAAAATACGATCGCGGTGCTTCAAAAGACGTTTATAAGATCGTCACAGGTGACGAATCATGGATCTATGCGTATGAGCCCGAAACAAAACAGTAATCGACCGTGTGGGTCTTCCAAGACGAGCCAAATCCAACGAAAAAAAAAAACAAAAAAACCATTTTCGTTGATGAATTTCCTATAATATTCCTATTGTCATTATTAGGCCAGAAATATATAAAGCAGCCCTCGTAAAATTAAAAATATTAGGTCTACAACTTTGCTTCTAAGCACTGGTCAATTAAATCGTTTTGTATCGATCTTGGACATTTGAGGGAATAAGGGAAACACTTTTGGACCGCTTTTATACAATAAAGCCATAAATTTACAAAAAAACGGCGGAAACAAAGTTGTAGACCTGATAAGAAAATAAAAATGTAGTTTTCGAATGATTTCAAAGATTTGATTTTTGAAAAAAAAAAATGAAATTTTTATATAAAATAAATAAACAAAAAAACAACAAAAAAAAATATTAAACTAAAATAAAATCTCAAAAAAAATGTTATTTTTGATAAGGCTTTAAAATCATTGTGTTTTAAGATTGATTTGATTTTTTTTTTTTTTGAAATTTAAAAAATAATTAATTTCAATAAAATAAATAAAAATTATTTATAAAATTAATTAATATTAAAAATAATATTTTTAAATTTTTATTTCTAAAAGTTTGAAAATTTTTGGCTTTTGGAAAACTTTTGAAAATGTTTTCTATAAAAACAAGTTAAACGCTATTCAGAAAAATAAAAATTGCTTAAAACAAATAAAAATTATTCAACTAAAAATTAAAAATTAAGATCTTAAATTTTTCAAAAACGTTTTCAAACTGTTGTGTTTTTGAAAAAATTTTAATTTTTACCTTGCATTCAAATAAATCAAATAAAAGCTAAATCAAACTAAAATCCCATAAAAACTAATTACATTATTTGCAAAAACTAAGCATAATTTAAAACTAAAAAAGTGAATTAATTTAATTTCATTAGCTTACCCTGGGCACGGTTATGTTTATCAGCCCCCAACAGATTTTTTTCAGGCCCCATGGTATCTTTTGGTTTTTGTATTTGTATTTTACAGACATTTAAGTTTTTGTTGTTGTGTTTAGGATAAATCACAATTTTTGTGTGGTTTTTTGGTAACAATTTCATTGGGTTCGCAATTGCGTGGTGTTTGTTGAACAATTTAATTTACCGTTATTTATTGAGTGCATTTTTTGTAATTTTCTCAATTGAATTTCGGGTGCAATGCAAATAAGGAACAACAAAAAAATTGCAATCGAAAATTTCAAATGTTCACATTTCATATTGTTGTTGTTGCATTGATTGCGTTGATGACGGTGATGTTGGTGGCGAGCATGTTGTTGATGATGATGATGATTGATTGATTGACAAATATGCAGTTTTATATTTTTTATTTTTGAAAAATTTCAAATGACATACAGGGTGTGTTTGCACAAATTTTGGTGTTTTACAAATTTCGTATTTAAATTTTTCGATTTTTTTTTGGTGATTTTTTTGCGTTTTGTTGGAAAAGAAATGAAATGAGAAAAATAAAAAAGTTAATTTTCGAAATACAAGTGCCGTTTTACAGTTACAGAATTTTTAAATTCAAAATTTTTTTATTTTTGAGAAAAATAGCGGAAAAATATTGAAATGAAATGCGTGGAAAGGAAATGTGTACGCAAATAACGGAAGAGTTACCAAAAACCAATGGAAAGTAGTGAGGAAAGGACAGGGCAAATATATATCAGTTGAATATATATGTATGTAAATAAAGTACGAAAAGAGGTTAGCGCATAATTTTAGAGGACAGCACATGGTTTGGTGTGCGTGTACATATGTTTCGTTGTGTTGGTGTGCGTTTTCAAACAGTAGTAGTAGTAGTAGTAGGAAGTTCGAAAAAGTCGTAGAAATGAAAGATAGCGCAAATTGTTGGAAAGAGAGTTTTGAAAAGAGAAGTAAATAAAGAACAAAAGTTAGTATTAAAATATCACGGATAAAAGAATGCTTAACTTTTATAAAATAGTAGTAGTTAAAGTCACAATTTTTTGTAAGCGAGTGGCAAAAGAACACGCGCTAAGTTGAGCAAATGCACGAACTCGGCTATTTTCGCTGAATACACTTTTAGTTATACCGCAACTGAAACGGCAGCAGCATTACTTAAAAAAATTTGAAAACATTTTAAGCGAGTTGCGCACTCTTTTGGCGCTCGCTTACTAAAAATATGAGACTTATAACTACTACATATAAATCTAATTAAGGGTAATTAGAGGAGCGTGACTACTGGGGATAAAATTTTTGCTTGACAGGGGCACTTTGCACTTACTTTCTAATATCAAAGGGCAGTGTTTAGCCAGCTATGTAAATACTATTTGTATGTATGTATATGCTGTTAACAACTTAACAACCGTTACGTGAGTACTTTTTTCGTGTAGTTATAGAAAAATTGTGTAAAAATTTCAAAACTATGTGCAAACTGCTTGCTGTTGTTGTTGTGGCTTGCATATTTACCATACTACTTGGCGTATTCTGTTCTGTTTTTGTGCTGTTGTGCGTGTTTGTCTAACACCAGACCGCTTTTATTGATACCGCAATGTGTGTAAGCTACTTACTACCGTTAAGTGGTTAGTAAAAATGCATGGAAAATACGCAAAGCTTTCAATATTTTCAAATATGTCGGTAAATACAATGAATTTCTGATTTGATGGTTGCTAGTATACTAGAAATATGACCTCAAGCTTAATTGCGTAAATATTTTAACAATTCAATAAAATTATTGTACAATATTTATTGCATATAGACAATGATTTTCAATGTGATTGCATAACCAAAGCCAAAATGCAGACCAGATTACTATATGTATATCGTCACCTAAAATGCAAAACAACGCAACATCAAAAAATAATCGAAAATCGCTGTCAAATATAATAACCAATATATAACCAAAAATCAAATTTTGATATTTCAATAAGAGTGTATTATAATCATTTTTCCTTCACCTGTTAACTTATGGAAAGTTATGTTACGTTATTTAGCTTTTTAGGTAATGATATACAGTGCCGGTCAATATAATAGCACCAGTTGCAATTATCTGATTCAAGTGATGTAAAAATTTCAGCTATTTGTTATGTTATTTTTTTGAGTGTAAAAAACAGTTACATTATTTATGCTCTCTCCGAGTGTGTGCATTTGTTGTCAAATTTCGTAACGGTTAATGAGTTATAAAAGATCTTTTGTCAACACTTCTCATTTCGTGCAGTCAATAAAATAGCACCAGTAGACTCTTTTTTGTTTGTTTTGCAAAAATTTGTGGAAAAAAGTGAAAACGGAAGGTAATAAACATCTTTTTATATATTTTCTATTAAATCGTGTAATAATTTACAAAAAATTGTATAGTTATGGGTCGCGGAAAGCATTGTTCGTCGGAAAAACGTGAACTAATAAAAAAATTTGTGTCCGAGGGTAAATCGTATTCCCAGATAAGGGATATGCTGGGCTGTTCCAATAAAATGATAATAAATGCTGTAAGATATGAACAAAAAGTTGAATCCCGTGGTAGAAAGCGAGTTTTGTCACCCTTAATGGTAAAACGTTTAGTAAGGACGACTAAAGCAAATCCTTTTATGACAGCTACGGAGCTCAAAAAAACATTGGATGTGCCGGCGAGCGTGGAAACTATTCGCCGCAGACTTCGAGACAACAGCCTGAATGCCTGTAGTCCTCGAAAAGTGCCACTGCTTTCCTCTAAGCATATTGCTAAACGAATATCTTTTGCTAAAGCACATCTAAATTGGCCAAAGGAAAAGTGGAGAAATGTGCTATGGACTGACGAATCCAAAATTGTTCTTTTTGGTGGAAAGGGTTCCAGATGTTTTGTCCGTAGGCCACCTAACAGCGAATACAAGCCCCAATTCACATCAAAAACAATCAAACATGGAGGTCATAGTATCATGGTATGGGGTTGCTTCTCATATCAAGGTGTGGGTCCCATATATTGGATCAAAACCATTATGGATTCATCGGTTTATGTAAAAATCCTTTATGAAATTATGCTGCCGTATGCTTCCTACGAAATGCCGCTGGTGTGGGTCTTCCAGCAAGACAATGACCCCAAACACACCAGCAAAATGGCAAAAAAATGGTTCAACGATAACTCCATCAATGTAATGGAGTGGCCTGCACAGTCCCCGGATTTGAACCCTATCGAAAATCTGTGGACCGACATAAAGAAGGGTGTATCTACAATAAAACCAACAACAGTTGAAGGGCTCTGGCAGGCTGTGCAGAAAATTTGGAGCTCTATAAAAGTTGAAAGATGCCAGCATTTAGTGGATTCCATGGGAAAGCGTTGTGCCGCTGTAATAGCAAACAAAGGGCACGCGACAAAGTACTGAAAATATTATTATTAATTTATCTAAAAGATATCTGACAAAAATTTTTGATTTATTTTAAGAAATACCATTAGTTTTGTTAAAAATGAATTGAAGTGCTATTATTTTGACTGTGTAGTTTTTAAGGTGTTTGTTTAAATTCATTAACATATTATAAACTGTTAAAAAAAACCAAATAATTTTTTTATGATAATGAACTATTAGCATCAAAGAATTTATTATTTTGTTATGAGTTGAATTGGCCCAAGAGTTAAAGAGATATAAACGGAGTTAGTATAAATTTATGCGTGGTGCTATTATATTGACCGCAGCTGTACATACATACATATGCTACGGCTATTTCTGTGAAAATTTTCGAAAACAACTTAACTCGATTTAGCATTTTTATACTAACAAGTTGTAAGAGGAATTTTTGTAAAATAATTTTAAAAGTTTTTTCAGTCAAAAACCATAACTTACGTAAGTTTTTTTGAAAAATTGGTTTTTTGAAAAGTTTTTTTTTTAATTTAAATTTTTAAATTATATGCAATTAAGTGAAAATCTGCTAAACCTAAATTAAGTCGTTTTTTCAACATACACAGTCATATATGTATAAATATTCAGATTTAATATTTTTTACAATAAACTGGTATTTTACTTTTTCAAGCATTACAAATTTCGGCACACTTAGCTGTGGTATATAGATATTTATTTACAATTTTTATACCACAATTATTTTTACATGATATACATATTTACATATAAAAAATATTTTGAGATTTTAAAATAACTACAATAATTTAAAAATTTACATATATGTATATGAAATGTTTCAGAATTTTTTTTATTTTTTTAATTTTTTTTTTCTATATTTATATAAATGCCTTCAATGGATCAAACATTTGTATGCAGGTGAAACGAACAAGCCCCCAACATAAATATATATTGTATTATCACCCGCAAATTGTGATTAAATTCCACGAATAAATGATATTTCAAAAATATTTTGCCAAGTTGGTAGGGCTGTACTTAATTACTATACCAAATATAAGGGTGACTATCAACTAGTTTGTTTACAGCAGCTGCTTAAGTCGGTATACCTCAATAATGCGTTGCGATTTTTACAATGGATAAAAGCATCGAACAAAGAATTAATCTAAAATTTTGTATTTCTAACCAAATTTCGTGTGCGGGATAGTTGCGAATAATGTGAAAGACTTACGGTGTTTCAGTTTTATCAAAAACACCGAGTGGAACAATGCCTTCAAAGACGGTCGAGAGATCGTTGACATGACATGACTCGTTCTGGACGACCGTCGACATCTTGAATGCGTTCTTGCTCGACTCATACCGATACAGCCGAATTTTTTTCAAAAAAATTAACGCAAACATGTCTCTTTGGACATGCTCGGTCGTACGAATTCCACAGAGACAAGGTTTTATGAGTTTGATATGAGAAGAAGTCAACAATCATCGGAATAGAGAGGAAAAATAAGCCGAAACCAAAAAACATGTCAAAGCCCCTTAAAAATCAAGGATGCTCTTTTTTCGATATTCGTGGTTTGGTGCATCATAAATTTATTCCAAAGGGCAGACGGTCAATAAAGAGTTCCCTTTGGCCGTATTGAGGCAATTGCGTAAGACCACCTGTGGACAGCCGGAATTGTGGAAGAACAATTCAAGGATTTTACACGATGATAATGCACGATTGTGACCGAAATTAAAGCCGAAAACGCAATGAATACCATCGATCAATCACCGTATCCACTAGATTTGATTCCGTGTGATTTTTTCTTTTTCATCAAACTGATAATAAACTAAATTCGCAGAAGGATCTGAAGACCATCTCAAAAGGAGAAAAAGTATTTCAACGACTGGAAAAATCGTTGAATCTTAACAAAAATACTTAAAATTATTTACAAAACACTATGAAGTATTTACAAAGTCCTACGAAGGGTTTACAAAAAAGTGTTTAAGAAGTACTACGAGGAACCACGAAGTGTTCTGACTATATTATTTAAAAAACACTGATAAAAATTCGTAGTTCGCTTTAAATCGCAGATGATTTCACAAAAATCAAAGGTCGATAAAATTGTTTGTTAAAAAACGCCAAATAAAAGTGGAGCTGCGAGTCAAGCGAAGGCCCTTTTAGTGAATTGTGTCTAATATTAAACTCGAACTAAAACAAACCATATATTACGGATAAAACAACCAACTTTCTCTAAGAAAAACCTTTCGAAAATAACAAAAGTTAGCATGCACAGCATTTATAAATTAGGGAACTATCAAAGTAGTCAACAGTGCAATTCGTTTTGCAGCGTAGGGTTTGTGTCTCCATGACATCAATAGGAATGTAATATTTGAAGAGTGTTAGAGTATTTTTTAATTTGGCAAGAGTGTTTTGTGAGTAACGATAGACTCGATGCGTGGGTTCTTAACCGTACTTGAAGCACACATAGGTACATATAGTAGGTGGCTTTAAAGGAGAACCAAACAATGGCGGATGCGCGGTGTACCTAAGATAACCTTTAATAAATCGTAAAGTCGTAAACGTACGTTACGAGGGATTACCGTTATTAAAGGCAATATGACATAGTACTACTTAATACTTGAAAGTCTGATGTTACAAAACTCTTTTCCAAATAAGAGTAATCCTGGATCCGCCTTTGGTATCGAAATACTTCCACAAGAAGTATGAAAATGTAAGTAGAAAATGTTATTTTGAAGATGACAAAATAATGGAAGAGAAAGCTTGTGGTTTTTAATTATGTCTCAATATTATTTTTCGGCCCAAAGATTAAATGTAATAGATGAACCAAAAAATTATACCTTCTCACCATCAATTCGGATCAATCTTAACACCGAAGCCTAAATTACCGGCATTGGTTGATAAAATCAGTGAAAGGCTTGGTACAATAACTTAACCTAATCAGTTAGATGACAGAAATCACGGGAATTCAGCTTGGAAAGTTTTAACACCGCTCTTTGATACTGTCAAAATTGTCTAGGAATAGTTCAAAAGAGCTAAAAATATCGACAAACCTCTTTGTGCCTATTACAAGTGTGTTTTAATGACTAATATTGTGCTCTGCCAAATCTTCAGGTTCATAAAAATCAAGAATAATGATTTTTGCTGAGAGCAAGTAGTTTAATGGGCCAACAGTATCAACGGCGTATCTTTCTTAATTACATCCATCTTTAAAGCTTTTAATTAACATTTTGTAGCAAAGCAAAGCAGTCAACTTTATTAAGGAGGTGAATTGATTCTTTGTGGTTTATTAGGTCCAACAAGATTAAAAGTTATCCTTTAATCCAGAAAATTAGAGCATCAACTTTTCTAACCCACTAAAGTTATATTCACTTATCTCCTAATACACACTCTTCGCGAAAGCAAGTAACAATTAGGACATAACCACAAATTAGTGACAACATAAAGAAAACAAAAAGCGAATGGAGTTGTAAAAGTTTTGAAGAGCACTTCCGTTTGATGGACCATTGACTAACTCAACGCAAAATTTATGTAAGCGCTCACACGTCGAGCTACTAACTGGATTTATACACTCTTTCGCGCGCTTATTTACGAGCATATCACCATCCAATTAGATTAACCACTTAGCCACTAACCGGCGGGATGATGTAGTGATTTTTACGAGACCGAGCGGAATGAAAACAGTGAACAAAGCACAGCGAACAAATAAGCTAGCGGACGAGAGAGAGGATATGTGAGTGTGCAAGTGCGTTATGCAACGCAGCAAAAATGCAGTGAATCAGGCAGCACGTAGGAATTAAATTCTTCTCCTCTCTATTTCACACGATTTTTTTACCACATTTTCTCTGCAGCTGCGTGGGAACGCTAATCAAACAAAAACTTTACTGAAGTGAAAGCGTTCACTCACACACTTGCATATTCGAAAATGAGTTTCCAAGTGCCTTTCTGAATTTGCACTGAAGGTAGTTTAAACTGTAGTAGTTAACTTTTGTTTTGAATTTGTATAAGGGTTTGAGGTTTACAACAAAGATTTATTACCACTGACTTGAAGATAATAGATTTTGTCTTCTCATTCCCAATATAACACCTCAATTGTAAAGTGCCCGGCCTGACATATAGCTGGCGCTACTAGAATTAAATCTATATGACTTTCAATTAGGCCTAACCTTCAAAAGACGCGTGAATTACTTTGACATCAGACAACAGTCTGATCATTAATTTGTGAATTAGAACACTTTCAGTGAATCAACCCTTGTTATTATAAAAAAATTGATAAAGAGAAAATTCGTGTGTTAATAAAGCATTGCTTTTTGGGGGAAAAATACAGTGGAGGAAAAAACTTGGCTTGATAACGATTTTTCAGGAAGTCCAATTAGACTGCAAACCAGGTTCAAAGCGTGGAGAAACGCAACAATCGGCTGGCAAGGTTATGGGGTCTGAATTTTGAAATGAGCATGCGATAATTTTGAATGACTACCTAAAAGCAGATAAGACCATCAACAGTAAATATTACAAGCCTTATTGAGCCATTTGAAGAACGAAAGCCGACAAACGGGCGCCATTGAAAAAACGAAAGACATTTTTCACCAAGCCAATGCACTGTGTCACAAGTCAATGAAAAATATGCAAAAAATCCATGTACTGGAATTCGAATTGCTTCCGCATCCACCGTATTCTATAGATCTGGCCCCAGCGACTATTTCCTGCTCTCAGATCTCAATAGAATGCTCGCTGGGAAGAAATTTTCGTCGAATGAAGTTGGCAACATTGAAACTGAAACCTATTTTGAAGCAAAGGTCAAATGGTATCACAAAAATGAAATCGAAAAGTTGGAAGACCGTTATAATCAGTGTATCATCCCATGAAA